>NC_140222.1:29756600-29814100 GCF_951802725.1 Rutilus rutilus | reverse complement strand
AAAGCTTTCATTTACTGCTGCTACATCTGACAAGTCATAGAGCTCTCAATTCAACACAGTGAAAATACATCACGGAGCAAAGAGGACACTCACAACGCGCCGACAGACAGGTTACTTTTGATATGAAACAAAGTCTCAACTTTCAAATGTTGTCACTTTTTAAAGAAATGTAAATAATAATTACTGTTTTATGGCTCTTTAATGTGTCATGACAGATCCTGTAGCGCCTCAGTTAAAGCTGCTCGTGAACTGATCATCTCTTCCTTCTAGTTAATTTATAGCATCAAATGAATGAACACAAGAAGCATTGTTGTTTACCGCGAAAAAACGTCAGTATCGTTTTTCAAGTTCAAGTCCACCGACGTTAATCTAAAGGCCCTTGCACACTGAGTCCGAAATTCGCGTCCGAAATTTTCGCACGTTAAAAAATAAATTCGACCTCACGTTATGTCAATCACGCTTGTACACTGCCTCCGAAACTTTCGTCCGTCAAAAAATAAATAAATCGAATCAGGTTCGATTTTCTGCGTTTTTCGCATTGGTAGCAAGCATTTTTAATGGTGTTTTGACAATTCAGAACCACCGAATCACGAAAGCGAAAAAACGCATGCGATAAATTCGGGCTCAGTGTGCAAGGACCTTAACTCTCCTGACTGCTTTGCTGGACAAAATGGCGGATTCGGCGGATGGCGGATTATGATTGGTCAAATCGCCTGTCAATCAAACTCCCTGCGAAGGGTGAGATAAAACGTAACCAGTTAAGTTACAGCGAAGTGATTGAATTGAGTTCAATTCCTCAGTCATTTGTCTTGTCACAACACAAGGATTTTGCATAGATTAAAAATAAACCTTAATTAGAAATGAAACCTTAATAAAAACAAAAGTTGGTTTGTGTGGAACCACAAATAGATTCTTTTATTCAGCAAAGATGCATTAAATTGATCAAAAGGACAATAAAGACATTTATAATGTTACAAAATATGACATTGCGGGTGACATGGTTGAATTACAATAATTTATGTAGCTGGTTGTGTAATTCACTTTAAAGTAAATCTGACACGTTTGGTTTTTTTAATTGATCTACGTCTTCTCATTATGATTACTTATCTCAAAACTACATCTGATATATAATAGTCTCATTCCCCCACTTCTTGGTTTTGACGTCACTTGCAAATAGGTGTATTGATTCGGTGAAAATATTCAGAAACGTGCATCTCCCGAATGTGCTTCGCAGAAGGTTCCTGGCGGTCAGCAGAAAGAATCGGGAGCGTTTTGTCCCTGTGATAAATGGAGCGCTCTGACAGGTCACTTCTCCCCCCCTCAACCCTCCCCGAACGCCACAATTTGTTCCCTACAGAGGGCGGGAGACGAATCTCTGCGGGTGACAGATTTATTGGTATCCACATGAGGCAAAACACCTCAAAGTCCCTGTAAAGGCCCCCGGACCACTGCGGAGAGAGATTGAACTCCCATTTATATCCAGTTGGATTCCAGTAAAATATTTCATGTTTCATCAGGGTCGCAACGAAGACCTGGAAGCCTGGATTTCGAGAAGAGCAAATTTTTTTTCCGCACCAGGGCGACGAGCGCCTTTGAAGGGACTATTAAAATATTCACGCTGGTTTTCCTGGTGTGGAGGATTTCTGGGTGTCTGGAGGAGCTGGAAGTCATTTTTTATTGGCCGCTGGTGCTCAAAACATGAATCAGGGGCCGTTTTGCATGTGCGACGGCCCACTTCTGAGTTCACAGGTGTCCCGGCCGCAAAATCCACCTCGGAGAATGGCTCTAATTAACGGTGGTGCGGCTCTCTTGGACAGAAAGGACATGGGTGGTCCACCTCACGTTTACCTCAATCTGTTCCCACCAGCCGTGCTACTCCAAAAATATACAACGTTTTGGACCAGGTTACCCGAGTCTGCCAAGCATCTCCCTTTAAGCCCAATTTACATTCAGGACCCCTGAAATACTCCGTCCAAACTTCCGTCAAACCCAGACTTCTTTGGGGAGACCACATCTCAATCTGCTGTCAGGAATTGAATCTGAGGGAGGGGAAAATGTGATTGTTTTCTTCGTAGGCCCAAATTGAAGACGCATGTTTGATTCGGGAAACCTTCCAGATCTAGGCGAACGGGTCGGCTGCCAAACAGGAAGAAGAGGCTGTACAGAGAAGGAAGAAATAAGAGCAATCTTCAACGCAATGCTTTGCCCGCTTGAGCCAAAACAAATACAATCTCACGGACCTTAATGACATGATGTCAATAGTGCGGCTCTTCAGAATGAAGACTGGAGAACATGATACACTTTACTTTAAATAAGCATTTGAGGTTTCTGTCCGAGCCAATTGGAAAATGAGTATCTTTTGTTTACAAGTGCATATTCCATGGCACGTAATGTTTAAAAAGAGATTCAAATCATTTAATCTGCTTGTAATGTATGTTATTAGATGTTATAGTGAGTTAAACTGGTCTATTAAAGGAATATAATGGGTTCAATACACTGAATTTTTTTTTAAGTACAATCAACTTGGATGTTTAAGTCAATTCAACTTAAACTACATTAAACTGACCTAAAAAAAATTAGTTGAATCTTGTATAACATAAAAAAGTTATTGCTTAACTTATTTTGATGAGTTAAAGCAATGTAAATCATACATGACTCCAGCGTTTTGTATATAACTTTAAGAAACAAACTCACAATTATTGGAAGTGAAGTTGCAATTTTGAAAAACAAAAGTAGCCATTGAAAGAAATCGTAATAATGGGATATAAGCGTAAAATTACAAGAAATACAGTTGAGAAAAATTGTGATATTTGAAGTTTTAACTGTTAAATATAGTCACAATTACGAGAATTAATGTCGCAATTGAAAATAGGCTTAATAGCTCTTAATAACTTAATAACTCTTGCAGTCTTATGGATTTTAACAGCTTTACAGCTCAAATAATACAGTTTTGTAAGTGCTTTAATAAAATCATAACCTTAACATTTATGCTTTTAAATCCTCCAAAAATGGGCCCCTTTCATTGTGAGTAATTGTAACAGTGATTATTTATTTATTTTACAAAAATGTTGTTGTTTTCAGCATTTATATATCAGCAGCTATATATCATAGTTAACTGTTTTTGAAACCATTAGGAAAGTGAAAAGAAAATTGTGGATTTCCCTATAGTGCATAAACGCATACATTCATAACTTACAGCTGTTAACACCTCTGGTAACGAGCCATGCTCTGTCCCGAGACAAACACGAGACATTATGAGTCTCTCAACATCTCCCCTGTGTCTCGGAGGTTTACAGTAAGCGCTGTGATGCAAATCTCCCAGGGCTTTCCCGTCTCAAAGAAGCTCCCAGCCAGAGACATGTTATTCTAATGGGTTAATGATCGGCTCTCAAGTTAGAGTGCCATTAAACGCAGGGCAAACTGTATCTCTTTCTGTCTAACACACAAGCACACACACACACACACTCAATCTACCCTGGGAAGAGTGTAGAGGGCTAATTGATGAAGATTCTTCCCTATCAAAACGGCCCACCATCATAAATGCCATTCCAGTGTGTCGCGCTGTTCAAACAGTGGCCCTGTGTTAATGGTTAGGTAGAAGTATTTGCTCTGCATTAGTCGGTACCTGAGCCGGCACAATAGTGACCCTTGATGATAGAGGAAGCAGACAAAAAGAGGATGACTAAATGGGTCTGAGTGCAACAGAAAGTCCTACCGCCGCTTGTCTCTCAAGAAAAGGTCAGCAAACATTTCAGCAGGTTAGACACCAATCATTCCTTGATGGCAAGATTGAGATTACGGCCTACTTTTGCTTGAATTAAGAAATAAGAAGTAGCACTTATTTAAAATAACACTTTTATAAAGAAATAAATGCAATTTTATTTAACTGAAATCGCTTTAGACAAATATGGCGTCTGTTTTTGCAGAGTCAAACAAAACCTGGACTGGAGTATGAAAGAAAATGGAATGGATATGCAAATAAACACAATTTGTTTTTCATTCATTCCTTCTTTTAACGAAGATGCAAAGAATGTTCAGGCCTATACAATACAATAAATATTGTGTTTGGCGTTGAACGTAATGGCTATTACATTCAATGTAATAATCCATATACAATGGAAGTCAGTAGGGTAATTTTTTGTAGGATTTAAAAGCATATTAAAACATTTGCATTTAGTCCTCTGTGAAAACTTTTGTATTATTATTATTATTATAATTTCAATTTTTTTAAAGTTTACAGTGTTCCATTGTAATTGTGAGGTAAAACTGGTTGTAACTTTATACACGGAAAAGTCATAAATATCATAAATATCATGTTAACACTCATATTGTTTATGTCTTGGGGCTATATGTTGAAACGGTGAGTATTTTAACATTTACAAATTGGCCCCATTCACTTCCATTGCAAGTTTCTCACTGTAACCCAGATTTTTGCTTTTATAAGTTGTGAATATGAAAAAAGATGAGCAATCACATCTTCAGCGCATAAAATCTCACGTTTTTTGATTGGTTTTAAATAAAATAAAACCATATTGTTAGTTTAACTCAAAAAAGTAAGTTACCTGGCTGCCTTAAAATGTTGAGTTCATTGAAATTAAATTTTTTAGTTAATACAATGAAGGAGAATTGGTTTCAACAACAGAAAATATGGATGAAAATATATTTTTTTACAATGTGGCTACCACAAAGTTTTTCTATCTTGCACAATGTGAGCTGTTAGCAGTATAAGAAAAAGTGAAAATATTATTAAATGTGAAAAATATTAATAACACACATTTTCATTAAAATTCTATTTTATTAAAGTGCCAATTGCTTCCTTCCACTAGAAGATTCCGCAACCAGAACTATCTGCTTTATAAACTATTTTATACATGCCTTAATAGATTCTCAATACAATCAACATGAAGTGCTAACGAGGAACCAAATAATGCACAAATTCGTGTTGCGTCCAACTCCTGAAGCCTCATAAGAGGGCACGTCATGCCACCTTCCCAGCCTGATATATTGATCCTGGGCTGTTATGTGCAATTAGCTTTTATTAGACCTTACAGTTGACACAAGCAGATATCATTGAAAATGACAGAATGGATTTACAATATTGGCAGGGTGATAATTGCCCTTCTAGGGCTGCGCAAGTCCTTGGGAGGCAACAAAAAAGGAATATCTTAATGTTTCCCTGATGCGAATTGAGGAGACTTAAGAGGCTTCTAGTAGCTTCCTATCAGTTCTGAGTCATTAGCGGAGTGCTGGATCGGGCTATTGTGAGGATGTAAGATGAGGCTTTCGTGCTCCGTCGGCTCAGGTTTTCCGTTCTGCTCTGCTAGGCGAGGGGTGGGTGTACGGAGGGCTATTGCCCTGCGCAGGGGTCAGGTAGAGGCGACGGGGCGGCCTGTCAGAGGAGCTCATTCAGCTATGATTTAAAACAAACATGGTGGTGTTCAGCAAATTGAAAAGGATTTGGCCTGTTGAGTTTCAGGGGTTATTACAAATAAATAACTGTTAAAAGCTTTATTTATTTAAATGTTATTTTATTTATTTTATATTTAAACAATGTTATTTGCATAAATCTTTATCGTATTTTTGCAACTTTTTTCAAAATGGAAAATACAGCGAGGACAGATTGGAAATATGGGTCTGATTCGAACCTGGATTTCCCACATGAGCACCAAAGCTTAATGCGTCAGCTCAAAATGTCTTCAAATGTAAAAACGGTTAAAATATTCAGCATTTCAAATGTAAACCCCAGACAAAACTTAAATACAGCCCAAATAAATATGAAAAAACAACAACTTTTAATTGGTTATAAATAAAACAAGCTGACTGGTCAATGACCAGCGAATAACACAAAACTATATATATATAAAAAAAATTTTTTTTTTTTTGCACGCCGTGAGCTGCAAAAGAAAAGTAAAAAAGATGTATATTTTTATTATAATATTATTACAAAATATATAGTGCTGTCAAAGCGATTAATCGCAATTAATCACATCTAATATATATACATATACTGTATGTGTGTCAGTGTGTGTGTGTGTGTATATACATAGGCATGTATATTTATAAATATATGTGTGTGTGTGTGTGTAGAGAATATATATATATATATATATATACATATAATATATATACACATTTATTATGTAACCAAAAACGTTTCTGTTAGATGCGATTAATCGCGATTAATCGTTTTGGCAGCACTAAAAATGTAATATTACTAATACATTTCATTAAAAAAAGCTACATTTTTCACTAAAATGTTATTTTATTCATTAAATTCATTACGCTCAAACGCAACTGTGAAATGTGACGAAATGTGAGCCCGATTCGAACCTAGATTTCCCACATGAGCACCATGTGTCAGCTCAAAATGCCTCAAATGTAAAAATGAATACAATGTTTGCCATGTCAAATGTATATAATTTTTGCTTTGCTATACTCATCGTCCCCTTTCGACATTTCAAGCATGTTGTTTTTTTCATATTTACAACCATAATGTAATACTTTCAGACGTTCAGCTAAGATAATAATAGAGCGAGGACTGAAAATAATGGGGGGGGGAGGGGGGCATGACTGGAAATGTGGGCCCGATTCGATCCTGGATTTCCCACATGAGCACCAAAACTCAACGTGTCAGCTCAAAATGCCTTCAAATGTTAAAACGTTCAAAACATGCCTCATCCATTTACTGAAGAGTGTGATACAATCCTCATCATTCGCTTTCAACGTTCCAAACACACGTTTGACATTTGCAGCCGTATTGAGACCTCTACCAATTTCTGACTCAACTCTAGGATCAGGATCAAACCCGATTTCCCATGTTGTCGTTTAGAAAGTGTCAAACTGTGTTTTGTTTGCCTCTCGTGTGCTTTGTTTTGGTTTTCGTGGCGTCCGCAAACACCTGACAGAACCGCGAGTACTATTGTTCCACGAAGCTCTTGAAAATAGAAGCATATAGGAAGCAATGAACAATGACTGTTGCTTGACCCGCTAATGGATCCAGCAGCTTGTTTTCTCTCGTTTTTCTCTTCCTCTGCCAGAGAAGACGAGGAGAGAAACCGAAGAAAACATATGGGGTTTAATTAAACACGGACAGTACAGATCCGATCGGACGGGAGCTGACATTCCTTTTGCTGGGAACATGCGTGCCGCAGGGGTACAGTGCAGGAATGCTAATGCAAACACGTCGTAGGTAGAAACACGAAACAAACACGATAAGCGGACCGTATGACTCAGAGATGCCGTGGCACACATCCCAGCCCTTTCCCAGGCTCCGGGTGCTGTTTACTCTCCCAACAATGCCCGACAACACTCGCTCTCAGTCTCGACTCTCATCTCGGCCATCCCCTTGTTCTTACTGTTCATTGATGACAGCCACAGAAGGTCAACAAAACGCCACACACACACACACGCTCGTTTCACTCACCTAACACTACACAAAACAAAGCGTTAGCACTGTCACAGCCAGGAAATATCTACCGAATCCCAACATCCCACGCCCTTTGGCTTTTTTTTTCCATCATCTCCTCATGTAGGCGCTTTTCAACGGCTTTGAAGCGGAAGCGTGAGAACATGCTCATCGCATTTTACGCTTCAAATGTCAACATTATATCACACGTAAGGTTTTTAGACACTATTAGAACTACTTATCGACAGGGGTTCGGATGGAGCAGCGGATCAAGTAACGACCCATCAGTTGACGAGCTTTGTTGTCTTGCACAATGAACGACAGAAATACAAGTGGGAGAGCAAAAGGAAATAGTTTTCACTAGCAATCATGTCAAATTTTAACCTTGGAATACAATAGATTAATTAAAGCATTATCTTGGTGAATTTGCACATTTCCGCTCTGATTTCAGGTTAAACAGAACTCTGATTGGTCGCTGAAAGCAAGTTAAAATTAGCCAAAAAATGTAATAAACAAATATGGAAGGGATGTGTTGAAATCGGTGGAAAATGGGTGGTTTGTTTGGGTTCAGATTCTGTGTGACCTCAGCACGTGTCCAGTGATACTGCCACAGATTTTTATCAGAAAAAGAAATGCGTCCCACCTCGTTTTTACTGAATTATAGAACCACATCATTTTGGACAATGATTTTAATAGTACAATAAAATTGAAACTATAGTCATAAAAATATAAGGCAGTGCTAGATGCCAAAGTCACCAATGTGACTAATAAAATTAATAATAATAATAATGTTATATATATATAACTTAACAAAACTGGCTATCTATCTATCTATCTATCTATCTATCTATCTATCTATCTATCTATCTATCTATCTATCTATATATATATAGCCTATATATAAATAGCCAGTTTTGTTAAGTATTCTCGCAAGCACAGTCTTAAATAAGTTAAATGAATTAATGTAAAGGGTTGTGAGAAAATAAAAACAACTAATCCTTAAAACTGCAGGTCTTAAAGGGACAGTAGCCTAATAAACCTTTGGCTGTCTGTCATTAAGGATAGTCAAAGAACAAAAATTAAAATAGAAAATCACTCACTGCTCTTGACTGAATAACTTTTGTTGCTTTAATAAGGATTAATCTATATTTAATTTATCATTTATACAGTGAAGACTGTGAAGTGTTTGACAATAACTTTTTGTGCATTTTGACAGGACAAGTTGAACCGGTCTGATGGGGACAAAAGAAAAAAATTAGCCCTGATATATTGAAGGGCAAAGATAAATATATTATATACTATAATGGGTTTATGTAAAGATTGTTTAAAATTCACTTAAATTAAAAGTTGTTAGATTTTGTTAAACTCTAATAAATGTTCTAATTTATAGCTTTCAATTATACTGCTGAATTGATCAAACTGAGAAGATAGAGACATCAGTAGCTGTATTGGTATCGGTGATACTGGCCTTCATCCATAAAAAAGATGCCATTAAACAAATATTTAAAATATAGGCTACTGTCTTTATGTTGTTTCTACATAAATATGTAAAAGATTAAATATGAAATTATTACAATATAAAATTGACAGCACTTTACATATATATATAGACATGCCAAAATTTTTATTTTTTTATTTTTTTATGATTTAATATGTCTGAATACATATATATATGGTCAGTTAGGTAGAAAAAGAACACATTTTGCAAGTCACCACATCATTTTAGCAGATATAAACCTGTCTCATGACTTGAATAGATTATTAAGCATGTCTGGCAGTGCAAGATGCCGGTTTCATTAGCTCCTGAAGCCCTCTTCACCACGATTGAAACCTTGACCCCAGCCCTGCTACACTTAACCATGTTTTATTCTGCTGTAAAGACCTCTGTGTTTAGTGCAGGGGTCCATCCAGCATCGTAAAACACGGCTGAAGGGAAAAAAGAGAGCGGGGACAGGGGTTAAGTTGACAAATCCCCCAGCTTTGAGCCTCAGCGGGCCGGTAATCTCTCTGGTAAGCAAAGAGCTCTCAGGTACCCCTTGTGTTATCAGCGCACGTCCACTTATGGTAGTCAAGACGGCCTCACTCTGTTGTCTTCTCCCTTGTAGCTGCTGTGGGACAGTGACATGAGGGTCATTAGGTCCCCGCGCTTCAGTCAACAGCCCTGTGTTTGCCAGGCCACTTGTCCCGAGACTCTTTATCTTTTGTCGCCAAATTTAGACGGCATTGTTGCCCCTCAACTTGCACGAAATTGCTCTTTTGTGTAGAGCGCTGCAGATTAAGTGAAACCGAGAGAGAAGGAAAAAGAGAAACATTTTAAATTTTAAAGATTTAAATCTGTCTAAAGAGATCATATCTTCAGAAATTATCATTTTAGATAGATAGATAGATAGATAGATAGATATACTGATAGATAGATAGATAGATAGATAGATAGATAGATAGATAGATAGATAGATAGATAGATAGATAGATAGATAGACAGACAGACCGATAGACAGACAGACAGACAGACAGACAGACAGACAGACAGATAGATAGATAGATAGATAGATAGACAGAAAGACAGACAGAAAGACTATATATAGATAGATAGATAGATAGATAGATAGATAGACACACAGACAGACAGACAGACGACAGACTGATAGATAGATAGATAGATAGATAGACAGACAGACAGATTATATAGATAGATAGATAGACAGACAGACAGACAGACAGACAGACAATAGATAGATAGACAGATAGATAGATAGATAGATAGACAGACAGACAGACAGACAGACAGAAAGATAGAAACACAATAAATAGATAGATAGACAGACAGATAGATAGATAGCTAGATAGATAGATAGACTATATATAGATAGATAGATAGATAGATAGATAGATAGATAGATAGACAGACAGACGACAGACTGATAGATAGATAGATAGATAGATAGATAGATAGATAGATAGATAGATAGATAGACAGAGACAGACAGAAAGACGATAGATAGATAGATAGATAGATAGATAGATAGATAGATAGATAGATAGATAGATAGATAGATAGATAGATAGACAGACAGACAGAAAGATAGAAACACAATAAATAGATAGATAGACAGACAGACAGATAGATAAATAGATAGATAGATAGATAAATAGATAGATAGATAGATAGATAGATAGATAGATAGATAGATAGACAGAAAGACTATAGATAGATAGACAGATAGATAGATAGATAGATAGATAGATAGACAGACAGACAGACAGACAGACAGACAGACAGAAAGATAGAAACACAATAAATAGATAGATAGACAGACAGACAGACAGACAGACAGACAGACAGACAGATAGATAGATAGATAGATAGATAGACAGAAAGACTACATATAGATAGATAGATAGATAGATAGATAGATAGATAGACAGACAGATAGATAGATAGACAGACAGACAGAAATACAATAGATAGATAGACAGACAGACAGACAGACAGACAGACAGATAGATAGTCTTTATATATATAATATAATAAATATATAATAGATTGTAGTATAATATAATTATAAATTATACAATCTATACATTTGAATAAATAAATAAATACATTTAGGCCTCTGTAAAATCACTATAGTATATGGAACATAATACATATTGGAAGTTTGTTTGCATTTCCATTTATTTACATCTGTGAGTCTAGGGGACGGCCTGTCTCTGACTCCATCCTGGAACATCTCCAGGTAAATCTAAATGTGTTATCCCGCTGAACACGCGTGTCCGGCCTGATAGCCACACATCACATAAAACATGCTCGCTGCGCGCTGCTGTTCGGCAGAAGCAGTTCAAAGTTTGCGGCCCTGTATCAACCTGCGCTCTTTTGATCTTGCATTTTACCACCTGTCTTATTTCCATTCAGTCATTGCCTCGGACGGCAGTTCTAACTCTCTTCACCTCCGGTTAATCATTCCTTCAGTCCTATCTGTCCGCTCTGGCTTATCTATCTGTGTGTCACTTTATAACTGGCTCTTATCAATCTTGTCTAACTCCACGTGATCTGGGCAAACCTATCAACCTCAGAAGTTTTAATATTGTTGAGTAGGTGAGATATGCAGGTTTAGTGCAGGTCACGGTGAGGGGGGGATGAGGGGTGAGTGAGTGGCGTGTGTGAAAGTAAAGGGAGAGATGTCAAAAACACCTCACGGAATCTGGATGAAGCTTATTGATGAAGCTTAAAAAGTTTGGAAGAATGAAGATGTCCTGTGGGATATAGTTGGATCACTGTTGCTAGAAAGTCTGTCCTATGTCCACTAGTTTTGAGAGTGAATTAGGACAACGGGACTCCCGAAAACACTTGGGTAAGTAGTATATTTGCTATGATGGAATGACATTATTCATTCATCTTCACTGTAATATTCAGCAGATTTGAACAGAATATGGGCAGTGTATGTGTGGGAGATCAAATTTAAGATTTGAACTGGCCAGATGTGTTATCTTCTGAACATCTTTATGGTGTTTTATCATCATTCAGTGGTATATTTAGATTTTATTTGTATTTTTAAAAACCAGGATGTAGCGTGTTATATATCGCATTCGCATGCGATAACATAAACGGCATTTTAGGCTTTTTATTGTGCTGTTTTGTTACTGATAAGCCGGCTGACAAGCGGAAAAGAAGCGGAATGTATTATTAGGCTAATAATCATCATTTTGAAGTAGCACTAAGATTTTATTATTGTTATTATGGAATAATAGCCTATTTAATATTACATAATATTATAGTCTATAAAAGGAAAATATTTTAACTTTCATGAACGGTGAAATGTTTGAAATATAAAGGTGTGTGAGATCGAAATCGAGTTTTTAACGGGTGTAAGAATGTGTGTGAGTTTGTGTTGATTGTCTGGCTTATGTATGTAAATACTGCGTAGCCTATGTGCCAACTATTTTCGTTATTGTGCCTATGTTATCATTTCATATTTTTTGTCTAAAGGATTTTTATGATTTTATGAGCTGCATTGAATTAGTCTATTGACATGATAACATCACGCACAGAACTCACGTTTTAAAAAAGCGTTTCTTTCATCATTTCCCCCCACATTATTCGCCAAAATATTTTAGGCCTACATTAAAATACAATTTAATTGAAAAAAATATACAATTACTAAATGTTTAAATAGCCTATATAAAATAAAACAAATGACAAGACTATTATTTTCATTGTACTATTTCATACACAAGACATTTACTAGTATTTCTTGTTCTTTCTTTTTCAATAAATTCAACTTTAAAACACCACAGAGCATTTAAAGAGCATGTTAATGCCATTAAGGAGGCTATGATCGCGAATAAATTAAAAAGTCAATTTTAGAATCTTGTGTCATTTTGTCCTGCTTTCTATAACCGTTCCTCTGCATCAATATTTTTTTGTAATACACACAAATATTTCACCCTCCGGTACATCATCACATACCTCCCGGTGCTCCAGTTATCAGCGCTGCGTGTCTCGTAATGTTCAATTAGTTTAGTTTGTCTGTGTTTGCAAGTGAACAGAGAGCGGAGGCGCTGATTCTCGGGCTCGATTCTGATTGGACGAACGCGTGACGCCAGCGCACCGATCTCAGAGCTGATTGGTCGACGTGGTGTCAGTGCGGCGTAACAAAGCAGCGAGGAGCCGTTTGAACTTCACAGATAGAGCGACACAGAGCGCGCGGAGGAGGGGCTCGTGCGAAGTTCCTGACAGTTCGCGCACTCCAGTTTAAAGACCAGCATCATAGTCGCTGCAAAGACCACCCGAATGAACTTACACAGCTTGTGAACAACTAGAAGAAAAAAAGAGGGGGCAGTCGAACTCAAGCCGTCTAGTAGATCCACGCGCACAGGATTAGTTTCGGACGTTTGGACGGTGTTTTTGAGAATCTCTGGTGTTCCTCTCGCGCGCAGGCGGAGCGGCGCGTGCTCATCATCGGCTCAGCAGAGCTGTCATGCTGCCTAAAGTCGAGTCAGAATCTCTGGGACTCGCTCGATCGCATGGGGAACAGGGGCATATGCCTGGAAACATGCAAGGTAAGCGGCATAGATGTCAGATAATGTCCGCCATGCACCTTCCTTCACTCATGCACATAATATTACGCCTCACCAATGTCAGATATTTTTACGAACATGCATTGCATTGCATGCCACACATATAGGCTAACTTAAGTTTAGCATTAGAACTAAATATTTGCGTTTACTTTTACTATAAATTACTCGCAGTTAAACCGCGTAAAGATACATTTGGAAACAAAGTAAATTGCAGTGCAACAGCAGAGCGTGAATTATTTTGAGCTTAGTGAACTCAGACAAACTCAACATGATCTGCATCACCTGCCAATGAATTTGCTCTTAGTATTTACAACAGAAGGGGAAAACGAAACCATAATAATGACTATGACAGAGCTAACATTAATCTGCTAGTCCAAAATAGGATAGCCTATGTCAAGCTGCACTTTTTAATAAAGGTTCCAGTTAGGACAGAATAGATTTAGAAAACCATATCTGTACTGGAACCAATACACATCTGAAGAACCAACCCATAATGCAACTTTTTAATCTCCAAAGAATCATACAGCAACTCGAGAACCCCGCGACAAATGGTTGTCTCGTAAAGAAGAACGTTTTTTTTTTTTTTTTTCAAAGAGCGTATTTACAGTCGTATAAAACAAATTGTATCTCCACGGGCATACAAGTGTCTGGAACAGACCGATTATGCTCTATTATTATACTCGAGCAATATTTTTAAATAGGCTAGGAGAGAAATTCCCCAAAAAATAAATTCCAGGTGAGAAATTCGTGGAATGTTCTGCAGTTTAAGAGCTTTTAAAAAAATAATAATAATGTATTTTCAAATTCAAATATTTAAATGTTGTTCTATTCTATTTTACGTTGCTCGAGCACACGTCATAAAACAAAGCCAGCGTAAGCCGTTATGAATAACGATTTGTTTACAAATCAAGGAACGTGTCAGACCGGCGTGTTTCAGTCACATTTTAAAATTAAATAACAATTCTGGAATTATCGACGATATGAAAATGCTTCAGACGAAATGCTCGTGGAATTATTTATTTTACATAAATGTCAGCCGTTTAAAAAACACACACTCAAAAAAAAAAAAACACTTGTTGCGCTTCTGCAAAATTACATTTTGCACATACTGAACTCATGGGCATATTAGAATAATAATGAGTAATAATAAACGAATCCGTTCTGTTTTATAGCTTAAAGTTTAGCTTTACAGTAGCCTAGATGTTTCTTTTTCAAACGAAGTTGTCTTTTTTTCCCTTCACATTTCGGTTGACGTCAAAAACACTATGTGGAAGCTGATGGTTCTATTTAGAACGCTCGAACTGCATGACTTCGTCCATGTTAATGCTAATTAAAAGATGAAGATGAATTGAAATGAGAACATATTTACATTCTTTATAGAGAAACGAATAGTCTCAGATAGACAAAAGACATATATGTGTTTTGTTGTGGTAGCACTACACAATACTCGTGTATTTACATGTTGTTTTGCTTTTATTCGCCTCGTGGCTAAACGTTCCACTCCAGCGCGAGACAGCAGCCTCTCTCTCGCGCTCCCTCACCAATTTACAAGCCATCATGAATATTAACCAGATCGAAACTGAAGTTTTGCCCTGTCTGCGACCAAGACCCGACTCAAAGCTTCGGCTATTTCCCAGAGACCCCAAACTGCATATACTTCCAGAAAATTCACTCTTAAGGCTAGGATTTTACAAAGCTCACCATTTGTGATTCCTCTACTTTTGTTACTTGTTTGTAAAACTGCAGGCTACACGTTGAAGGTATCGGAGATATATAAAAATGGAACTATTCGAATATTTAAAATACTAATATGTGCTTTACACGCCTAAAAATAAAGGTTCTTCAAGCGTTCAGGAATATTTTCTCTGGGTTTTTGAGCTAGCTATATGGTTGTTTAGATATTTTAACAGTTCTCGACTTGTTTTTTTAGGTTCTTCAGATGAGTGTGCATGTTTTTGGGTTCTACTAGAAAAGTAGCCTATCTTTTTTAAATGAACATTAAAAAAGTTCTCCCATCACTTTTTAAAATAATTACAAAAACATATGTGTAACATGGATTCTGTGATGTGAATTGTTACCCAGCACTCATGTTTTGATTGTGATTTTCAGCCCCCCACTTTAAAATGATGGACTACTCTTACGACGAAGACTTAGACGAAATGTGTCCAGTGTGTGGAGACAAGGTGTCCGGATATCACTACGGGTTACTGACCTGTGAGAGCTGTAAGGTGCGTAACATCAGCTGTTTTTAACTTCTCAACTGGTGGGTTGTCGTGACCTACAAACGGGTCCCAGGTCTGTTCTGATAAGGTGAAAAAACAATTCTAAGTGCAAATAAATCATTTTCCATTGTTAGAACAGCAAAATTAATTGCTTTGTCTGTTTTTAACGAGAGAAGAAAACGCGTTCCATACCTTTTGTTGTTGACCTCAAAGGCCACTCAAGTGGTATTTTGAAGCAACTTCATCTGTTGACAATTGGCAAAAAATTGTCCTTGAAAACCATAATATTTATTAATTAACTTGATTTTAGGGACATATTTATATGAATGTATGTACAGCATATCTATAATTGTAATGTGTTGGGTTGCCACTTGATGTCCAAAACCAGTACAACTGATCTAATGTTTTAAACCAAGTTTGTAAAAGTCCTGTTTTTTATTTGATTAAAAAACACAATTAGTGTGGACTTTTCCGAGTTATTTTTTAGCATTATATGGGATGGTGTTATGCAGGCTGCGTATTGAGTAAACAAAGAAAATGTTCTAAATGGATATTTTGGAAAATCCAGAGTCTTTGACACACACACACACACACACACACACACACACACACACACACACACACACACACACTGTACTCTTAAAAATAAAGGTTCCAAAAGTGGGTTTTCACAGCAATGCCATATAAGAACCATTTTTGGTTTTCCAAATAGCCTTTTAACTATTTTTTTTTATGGCTAACTAAGCCATTTTTTAAGATCATTTTAATATAGAGAACCTTTTTCCACTATAAAGAACCTTCCGTGGAATAGAATGTTAAATGTTCTTCATGAAACCATCAACGTCAATAAAGAACCTTCATTTTTAAGAGTGAAGCACAACGTGAGAAAATGATTTGCCATTTAAAACCATCTTTTTGAGTTTTGACAAAGATGATATTATCATTTAAAAGAATTTAAATATAATTTTAAATTCCGTTTATGATTTTAATATGCTATATTTAATATGTTTCTTACATATTTAATTTCAAGTTTGACTTGTTTTTATGATATAGCCTACATTCAAGGTTAAGCACTTTATGTTACAGCCATGTGTGTGTGTGTGTGTGTGTTATTTGAGTTCTGGCCAGTATTGATCCTTTTAGTTTTAAATGGGCCGGTCTCCCTACGGTGTTGATCAAGAATAAGTTAATGCCGTTCTTCGTTTGATTCTCTCCTGCCCTGAAAATGAATTCAGAACAGTTGCAGGTGGAATCTTGTAATCCTACGGCTGTAAATTATGGATATAATTTATTGGATTTTTTTTTTTTTTCAGTTTCTTTTTTGCTTCTGCAGTATGAATAATAGGATCAACAGGAATTTATTTGGTAGACATTTTGATGTTTGCATGCCCCTGATTGGATGTTCAAATTAAAATATATGCTTTAAAGAACAAAATTAGTCAAACGTGAAAAACGCTACCAAATCTGAGTTTCCTTTCGCACTGACAGATCTTGTTTTATTCTAGCTTTTATGGCTTGCACAGCCTCTGGTCATAATTACTCCAAGAGGAGCTCAAGGAGAGACGTAAAATATGTAGTATTAGTATGTCACAATGCTAAATGCGGGTGAAGGGGATCTTTATATTAGCCAGGATATCAAGCGGGTCACCCAAAGTATTTTGTACACTCTCTGGTCGGCATCTCACATTTCTCAATCTGTTTCTATCCAGCCTCAGCCTGTATTTCTGTTTGTTCATGTCAAGTGTGTGTGTGGGTGCACATGTCAGTTTTTGTGTGGGTGTGTGTGTTTGTGTTTATCCAAGTGAGCATCGACTGCTGAGGGAGCGTTTCTCTGCCCGTGGCTCTACTTTTATACGTGTCTACTTGTGTGGCAGTGTGTAACACCTCTTTTTTTTCTGTGTGAATGGAATTTTTTTCATACGTGTGTGTGGGTTGTCTGTGGCTGAATAGCACATTAACAAACACCGGAGGTCAGAAGTTTGACATCTTCATTCACCTCACTCTGCAGGGCTTCTTCAAGCGCACGGTGCAGAACAACAAGCGCTACACATGTATAGAGAACCAGAGCTGTCAAATAGACAAGACCCAGCGGAAACGCTGCCCCTACTGTCGCTTCCAGAAGTGCCTCACTGTCGGCATGAAACTGGAGGGTAAGAAGTCTTTTTAGTTCATCCATGCATTTCTTCCTCTAACTGAACACGGCTTTAGCTCTTTAAAGAGCATTTCTGTCATCACTTACTCACCCGCAAACCCGTAGGATGTTCTTTCTTCTGTGGAACACAAAAGGAAGGATGTTCTCACTGCTCTTTTCCATAAAAAAAAAATGATATGACCAATAAGGTATAACAAAAAAAAAGTACATTACTTTATCTCATCAAAATAAGTTAAGCGATCAAGTTAAACAAGATTCAACTCTTTTTTTTTTTTGTCAGTTTAATGTAATTTAAGTTGATTGTACTTAAAAATTTAATGCAGTAATTTATTTATTTTTTTACTAAAAAAAGTGGTACATATGAATTGTGCACTATATTCCAAGTCTTCAAACAGGAATAGACTAAAATATAAGTCATTATTCACTTTTTGGAGCTTGACAGGAAAAGAGCAGCGTGAACATTCTGCTAAACATCTTCTTTTGTGTCCACTTGAAGAAAGAATGTCAAACAGGTTGGAAATAACATAACCAACTACCATCTAAGAGTTCTACATGCTTACTACACGATTCTCTCCTCTTAGTATGTAGATGTACGACTGTTAATTGTTTAACTGCTGGAGGGCAGAATTTCTAGCAGTGTCGTTTTATAGCTAGCTGGCTTTGATTTGCTACCGCATGCTACCAACAGGATACGAGGCCCTCCAGCGCACTGTCAGACCCGTCCAAAGAGATGAGCGCTTGCTAATACTCCCCACAGGCTTCTTCTGATTGCTAAGGAAAGCTGCAGAGATGGAAAATGTTAACCAAAATGCTGTTTTGAATACAAACCGCAGCAGTAAGCTTCATGCATATCGCTTGAAAACAGAACTACTGCTAAAGGAATTATATTTATTAGTATAAAAAAAATTTGTGATGCACTGATGGCAGTTTTAATTACATTTTACTTAAAATTTAATAATTTAAAGTTGTTTTTAATATAAAAAATTACAATATATTAGTAACAATAATAAAAAAAAATCATATATGCCATTATTCAGGGGCCTCAGGCCCCATGAATTTTTAGTGATGGACCTGCAATCCATGACTTATGACATCATTTTGTCACAAAATTGATCATGTACTGTATGACATAATTTTAAAAAATATATATATTTTATATATTAAATACAAATATTTAATATATGAAAGCTGGGCCCCCTGACTAATAGGTAAGCATTATTATTATTATATGTATTTTTTATTTATTTAAACAGCTTCAAATTCTTAAATCTGCCATCAATTTTATGACAAAATGATTCATTAGTGATGGACTGTGATCCATGACTTATGACATAAAAGTGAATGGCATTTTTAAGAATTGATGGATAATTTTTAAGAATAATAAGTTGGGGATCCTGCACACCATGAATTTTGTAATGATGGACGTACCGGAAATACACGCTTCGGTTTAAATCTTACTTTATGTATTATCTGAGGCTTTCAGCAAACAGATTTGAGTGCAATACTCGCCATAATTGTGCAAGTAGCAAAACAAAACATTCATATCAGTGTGACACAGACAAGTGGCCTTCCATGTCTCCATGGAAGCTCCATTATCAATACAGATAAGGAAAGGCTGCTGTTTTAAAGTTCTCAAAAAAGCACGGGAGAGCTAGTTATGTCTTCCTGGGAAGGCCTGTAATTATCTTCCTTTATATATTTGTGGCTCAGTTTCAGATTAAGAAAGAGAATCCAACCTTTCTGACCATCATATAATCAGTATCGAGCTGAGGAAGTGAAAAGAAAGCTACATAGCCTTGCCTGTGCGCTTATTCATTCCATTCGAGCCCAATGTTGTGCACAGTGGAGCGTAAAATAGTTTAGATTTCATCAAGCGTCTGTTATCCATATTAAGCACCTTGATGAATCTGACAATCTGGCACGGCTTTACTGTGGATATTTACTCCACGCTTTGCATTGCGCACTTTGTCATTTTTTGGGGCTGAGACTCGTTTGCCATCTCCAGCCTCTGGTGGTGGCGGCAGCAAGCTGTCCCATTACTTATGCATAGGTATCATAGCTATTCATGTGTGCGCATGGAACGACGCACCTTTAGAGTAGAGCTCCGGCGGACATGACAAACTGTGTGTCAGGAGCCGGCCAAGGGAGGCATTCATATGCCTGTGATAGGACAGGGATTCTCGCCCAAGCAACGCTTAATATTCCTGTATATTAAACACACATAAATCAGACAATAAGCAGCGCTCGAATCTGCCCAGACGGGCCTCCGTCTACAGAGACGCAAAACACGCACAAACAAACAACATCTATGGACTGCCAATTCAAGTAAATTAGATCAGGCAACTGCTTTTATTACCAAGGCAATTGCTTTCCGCAAGCCATTTGAATAAGTCACAAATTGGTTTGATAACTCATGTGTACACATACACAGACTTGCTCGATACAGGCGACAAACACACACAGAATAGATATACAAACTCACACAGTTTACATAAAAGAAACAGGCTGTGTTCTGAATAGAATACTAGCCTACTACATACTGAATACTGAACAATGTATACTATCATTTATACAAATCATAGTAGGTGCATTATTCTGCAATAAATTATTGTTCCAAAAAGTAGTATACTATCTCATCATGTTTAATGTTGGAAATAAATGTTTATTTTGCATTTTGATCAAATTTCTAGTATACATCTTTGGAATCCCAATTAAATTCAATAAAAATTGTTTTGCTTTAGGTTCATTTATCACACTGTTGCTGAATTCAGAACAGCATACTAGTATACTACTTTTACCACATCTTTCTGTGGCTAAAATAGTAAGAGTAGTATGCAAGTATGCGGTTCTGAATTCAGCATAGGAATTGAAGGTCAAGATGAATGCATTGCATTGTGGGATATAGAGCATGCTATTCAGGGTAGTGTGCTTTTTTTGTAAATGTAGTAGGCCGTTCTTTGCACAAAGTATATATTACAACAATAGTAAGAGTGGTAAGGTAGTATGCTATTCCGAACATAGCCAGAAACACAGAATGTCATTATACGCATACTGAAAATTGTTTATAGTATAAGTATGCATACTAAATACTGCAACAATAGTCAAAGTAGTATGCTGTTTCAAACAGCCATAAATGCATAGAAGGTTATGCATACTGTGCATAGTATGCATACTAAATGCTGCAACAATAGAAGTAATATAGCAGTATGCTATTCTGAATATTAGAGGAAATGTAGTACGCGATTGTATGCATACTATATACTGCAATAATAGTACAAGTTGTATACTAGTTCAAACACAGAAGATCATTCTATGCATAAAGAAAATGTGCATACTGTGCATAGTATACTTACTATACAGCAGCATTATTAGTAATATTGTAGTATGCTATTTTCAATATAACTAGAAATCCACATGCAAAGCAAATGTATTAGTTTATAGAAAGTGTGCATACTATGCATAGTACACATACTATATACTGCAGCAATAGTAGTGTAGTACTATTATGAATACAGCCAGAAACACACATAAATTCCCTTGTCTTGTGCCAAAAAAAATCAGTATGACATGCATGTAAATAACCTTGTTTAATTAGACGCTGTGAGAAAAAAATCTTATCAGAAGACAAAAAGGAAGAGGGGGATGGTGTCAGACAGAATGGGGGGGGGAGTTGGGGTACGACATGCATTCATGATCTGAGTCGCAGGTCTAATTGTGATTTCCCATAAGGGCCGACTATTAGTTTCCAGATCATTAATTACCCTGTTGCTTGGGAATCATTAATAGTTAAACTTACCACAGTTTTTCTGATTGGATACATTTTTAACAACCACATCACCACAAAATCACCACCCCCACCCCCCCAAAAAAAGAAAAATCTCCTACCAAGTTGCCCAGGAATAATTCTCGGATGTTACGAGAGCTGTCAGCGGGATCGCTCTGGCAACACTTTGCCTCCCCTCTCTCACCAGATCAATCAGATCACACACATAGTGACAACCACACACACACTCACCGCTGTGACAAAGACCATTAAAATCACTCCCAAGGCAGCTGTTGGACGGGGGGTTTTCTTTTAATTGTTTAATTTTTTTAAGATCCACCGTTCGTGAGATATTACGGCTTAACGAGCACGTTCACGCTGGCCAAGTCACACACGCGTCTACAAACGCATGCTCTCCGCATATGCTGTGTGTTTAACACCCTGCTGGATCCTCCAGCCATCCACCTGCCTACAACGTGGAGCATAAAAGAGGAATAATTAAGCATAAATAATTAACATGGGACCCAGCAGACGAAAGTGGAGTCTACTGCCCTGTGGCGGGGATCAGAGTCACTTCCGGGCAAAAGGCGCTCTGTTCATTTATTTGCCATAATGATGATCTCGTCCGCTTGACTTTGTCTCGCTTCAGTTTAATATTGAATCATTAGCATCGTTTCTCTCTAAATTGTGTCCTCTGGCTTGATTATGCTGAGTTCGCTCTAGGTCTGGCTTTGAAAAAACGGGTCAATTCACAATTCAAATTCACACATGAAATTAACACCGATTGCTTGTTGCAAATAAGCAACTGCCCTAAAAGCGTGTGGCCAGTTTAATGGCTTCTCTGCTGTGGTATAGATCAATGGAGACTGCGTACCAAACTTCAAAACTTCTTTCCGATGAATTAATACCCATCTCATGTTGTGTTTTACCTTTTATAAGCTGTGAGGGCCGATCGAATGAGAGGAGGTCGCAACAAGTTTGGCCCAATGTACAAACGAGACAGGGCACTCAAGCAACAGAAGAAAGCCTTGATCCGGGCCAATGGACTCAAGCTGGAGGCCATGACGCAAGCCATGCAAACCGTCCCAGCGGACCTCACCATTACCTCTGCCATTCAGAACATCCATTCAGCCTCCAAGGGGCTTCCACTGAGCCACCATCACCACCACCACCACCATCACCACCACCATAGCTCCACAAGCGCAGGCCTGCCACCTGCAGACTTTGACCGCAGCCCCTTCGTCACCTCGCCGGTCAGCATGGCCATGCCGCCGCACCCTGGAGGACTGCAGGGCTACCAGCCATACGGCCACTTCCAGAGCCGCACCATCAAGTCAGAGTACCCCGACCCCTACACAAGCTCGCCGGAGTCCCTCATGGGCTATCCGTACGTAGAAGCCTACACGGGCGGATCGCCGCCCAGCTTCCCTCACCTGGTGGTGGAGCTGCTCAAGTGCGAGCCGGACGAGCCCCAGGTGCAAACCAAGATCCTAGCATACCTGCAGCAGGAGCAGGCCAGTCGAAGCAAGCACGAGAAACTCAACACTTTCGGCCTCATGTGCAAGATGGCCGACCAGACGCTGTTCTCCATCGTAGAATGGGCCAGGAGCAGCATCTTCTTCCGGGAACTGAAGGTACGTGACGCTTTCGTTGGTCTGAAAAGAAAGTCAAGTTTGGTGGTGGTAAACTTCAAGTGATCTAAATTAGCATTGTGTATCAGCATGGATGTCTGTTGGCCTAAAATTCAGGACAAATCTGGGAAAATACCAGAATTAAGTTGTTCAACGAATAGCACTGCAGTTTAGTAACAATATGAGACTTAAGGACCGTTCACACCAAGGGCGATAACTATAACGATAACAATAACCATAAAGTTTTAATAATATTACAGTAACGACACGGAGGAACGAAATTGTTGGAATCACTTTCAGAACTGATGAATGATTAAGAATATTGACAGCCAATCAGAATCTTTCCTCCTTTAAAGTGGCAGATGAGGTGCGTTGGTGTGGATACTAATATACCTATCGTTATAGCTAGCATTTTTGGTGTGAACAGGAATTTACTCATCAAGTATACTTACACCGTGTCCTAACCAGATGTGACGTGACACCGCGACATGTGATAAAAGGTATCTTTTCCATGTTAATCAGAGTTTTTGTCCTAACCAGCCAATCGTGGCGATACGCAACGATTCTATTTTAGAAACGGCAACATACAAAGTATGACAATGATAATCTCAGGCATTGGTTATGTGCTTTATTTAATGTTAAAAGCATTTAATGTGCGTTTGAATATCATTTTGCGTGACCTTTATAGCCATACTGAAAGCGACAATGGATAGTTCAGATCTTGAAAACAAATTAAAGGATTATTTAAGGTTCAAAGTGTCAACTCAATATGAACAAAAATCTGTATTCTATGACAAAGTCTTTCAGTCACTCTGTATGTATTTTGTAATAATGTTAAAATTTGATTATGTACTTATTCATTGCAGTGGCACTTACAGAGAGACTCCGCCCACACGCTGTTCTGATTGGCTGTGATTTTTACGTTGCGTAAGGTGTGGACAAACAAATTGCTTGTCGCTGGAATCTTATCGCCTCACGTCTGGTTAGGGCACGTGTTCGAAGAATATCATGTTTTTGATTAATCTTACAGTATAAAGCATACATTTTTCTCAACACTACAGTGCACTAGTTGAAGTGTTAATATGAATGAGACAAATGTTGCCCTTTGACGGGACAGCTAATTAGTTTTCCATAAATAATGTCTCAAGGCTATTTGTGAGGACTTTTTGGGTTGGCCTGAAAAATACATAGTGTATTTGTGTTAGTATTTCGAATGATGTATTGACACACTGATCTATAATTGACGATTTACTACACCAGCTGAAGAGGCCAGTCTGGTGTCATTCATTTTTTATTTTCACTTGTTTTAACCTTTTTTTCTCTATACACATCTGCCTGACAGAAATATTGATGGGATTGAGAAGACTGTGAGGGTTTTAGTAACTCGTGCATGTCTGCCTTTGTGAAAGATTTTGGTCGTGAGCATGCTGTATTTTACCCGCCCGTGACATGTTTTGATATGCCACTGGGAAATCTGACAGCACCCAATTCAAATCATTCATTTTGTGCTCGTACAGCTACAGGCACCTTATTGTTTTCCTCTCATTACATTCAACAGCTCATGAGATGGACTAGAATGCATTTATACTGAGGATTGACCATGACTACGTTTGAAATATGTAGTAAATTCTGACGTTGTTGCGATACTTTCAAAATAATGTCATGTGAAATAGAAAATAAATACTGTCATACAGTACATTTCAGAGAACAATAACATTTTAGCTGTTTTCACACTAACAAATTTGTTTTCATCACCAATTCACCATCATTCAGATGTTACATTTTCTTTAAACTACTAGATTTAGATATAAAACTTTGTGTGCACAGTTTTTTCCCCCAACATAATTAAATTATGCTGTTTTCAAAGCCGAATGTTACTCTGCTCTTACCTATAGAGCTTTATTATCCATTCTCGCGCTCTTTAGCTCAAGCATTGTATTCCCACTTTAGCGTGGATTAGCATTTGTGTGTGGCTAATTGCTGTCTGTATCATTTACCTTTAATTGTGTTTGCACTTCACCTTTCGCCACGGTGGAGTAGCCTCTCCTTGATGTTATGACTACTTTCTCGCCCTGGCTAATTGTTTTGCACAATAGATGTTAAAAGAGACAAGGGCGTAGCTGTCGAATTTGACATTAGCAGTCGTAGTGTGGTGGTGAAGTTGTAATTAGCGCAGCTCTCATGTGCCCTCGCTAAATCATATGCTGGAGTGCTAACGGAAAAACCACAAACAAAAAAAAGGTAGCACTAGAAAGTCTGAACCCACTCCTGACTCTAATTAGCGAACACTTGTACAGCTATTGTTACCCACGGAGCTTTGTGATGCTGATCGAGGTTTATCCCACATAACGTTGTGGTTTTAACAAGCTTCATCTATCGAGAGCTCAAATAAAGCTGGAACATTAAGGCAAGAGATATATATTCAGATTTAATGGCATAGAAATTGAGTAAATGGATGCTGTGAAAAGCCTCCCCTCACATTTATGTAGCTATATTTCCTAGAATGTGAATTTAGTGAGTTGTGGATTTCTCCAAAGGTGCTACAGATCAACATGCAAATAAGTGAAATCTACAATTTCAATTTCACAAGCATTAGCAATGCTACGCTAACAGTTTAATATGGTTATACAGCAGCACCTGTGTAAACAATTGCTGCTAGCATATGCTAGCATGTTCGTAGCACAAACACACTCACACTCCAGCTCATAGAAAGCTCATATATGTGTAGTACATCACCCAACAACACCACAGACACCAATAAATGCTTTATCTACAAGATTAATAGATAAAAAGATGTTTTGCGAATATTCTGTGAGTTAGTTAATGACAGAGCCGTGGTGGGTAGCATATAATAAACACAGGAAATACAAGTGAATATAAGGCTTGTCTGGGAGGGTGGTAGTCGGCTATAAATATATCTACATTTACTGTCCTATTATTAGCCTCGTAAGAACAAAAGAATTTCTCCCGTAATACAGCCCGGTGTGAAACGTCTGCCAAGTGTTTAAAGATTTAGTTTCCATAAGTTAGACTTGGTTACAGCTCTCATAAATAGTTGGTCATGATGGGTTCTCTGAAGAGAGCTCACTATTGTCTTCAGACACATGGAAAAAAAAAAACATGAGAGGAACATTCCGATAGCCATTTCTCACACTTGGGCGACAGTGAATCTGTAAAATTTAGGGGAAGAGGAAGAGGTGAAAAATTAGCTTAGCTACCAACCGACCACAGACATGACATATTTTGCTAACTTTTTAAAGAGACTTTTAACCCTGTAAAAGCCTGACATATGAAATAAACAGTTCGAAATTTTTTGTTTTTGTTTTACTTTATTAAACTATGAGTATCATATTTGATACATCAAACTTTTCCCCCTTATATACAGTAGTATGATATAGGAGTTTAATCTATATTGAATTTTTTCAATTACGCATGAAGTTTATTTACTTAATTTTAAGGCAACGGGTTTCCTCACTTTTTTAAGTTAAGTCAACTAAGGGAAATAAGATGAAATTCTGATAGCTTGTAATGTAGATCAGTTAAATCTTACAGTTTAACTTGCATAAAATACATATTAATAGCAGTTGTCACTAATATGTCTTAGTTAGATGATATTTAAATGATTAGTGCAAACTTATAATGCAATTCAATACAATGATGATCGAGAGATGTGACGTTCCTCAAAAGCCTGAAGTATCATTTTTGATATTCACATTTTAACATGATTTTTCTAAAAAAAGAAGATTTTTTTTAATACATGTAGATAATCAAGTACACCTAAGTTGTTTCAGTCCAGCAAGTGTTTATTTTGAAATATTACTAGAAATATACTAGATATTCTTACTTGATAAAAATCTGTGAAGATTTCTCACCAAAAAGACGTGTACCCTGACCTGAAGGTGGACGTTTTTAGAATTGTATCAAAATGACGTTTAATTGCCAAAAAAGTATAAACTATCGATCAGATGACAGAAGGCTTGTAGTAGATTGTGTACAACAGGTTTTTCAGCAAAGTTTTGAGCAAGTTTTAAGGCCTTATCATTTTGAGTACAGTAGGCTTTATAGGGCAAAATGGCAAGTAAAACTACACTGTAAAAAATGATATGATCAATAAGTTGACAACGTATTTTTATGTGGCTTTAACTTTTTAAAGTTTTACAAGATTTTTTCAACTCATTTAATTTAAGTTGATATTACCTAAACATCCAAGTTGATTGTATTTAAAAATTTAAGGCAGCAATTTTTTTGACAGTGTACATCAAAATGGTCTCCCAGATAGCTCGCTAAAGAAAGCAATGTTGTACATGAACTAATTGTTCTTTGTGTGTTATGAAAATGCTAAAATGCTGTTTTATGTGTGCGTTTGAAGGTGCGTGCCAGCAGCATCCCTGTTGTCTGGCTGGTTTGTCATGTAAGGGTGGGAGTCATGTTTAGGGGGTTGGGGGGGAAACAGATGCAAGCTTCCCAGTGTTTGCATTGACAATATGAGCTGGTATGAAGCCGGTGTGCGTGCTTGTCCTCCCCTGGCTCTGTCCTTAGCTGCCCGGCCCAGAACGTGGAGAGTGATTCACATCCATAGAGAGATCACCCTTTCATTGTGGACGATGGGCTATTGTTTGACGGATAGGATGCGTGCACTTAGCTTTTCCTCAGCACACAATGGCATTAAAACGCACAGATTCACCGCAGGCTTAATCGTTCTTGTGAGGATTCCGCGTAATTCGTGCGTCTTACACAATGTACTCGGGTAAACTTAATCACCGCTGATACTGTGCCACAAAGCGACCCCAAATGGACTGCCTTAAATTTAGTCCTCCGAGCCGATAAAAGTCAACCGTGCAAAACTTACAATACCCTGACATGTGGCGCCAATATTTATTTTTATTCTTTCACGGCTGCTCGGGGACACTTTTTTTTCTCTCTCTCTCTCTCTCTCTCTCTCTCTCCCTACAGTGAATTGAATGACAATACCAGGCCTGCCATTAAGTAAAGCAGCACTGTATTAGGGCCTTGTTCTCCAGCCTGCACCCAGCCGTGAGGCTCGTGCTTATTGAAAAAGCAGCTGTGAGGGGAGAGAGGACAGGAGATAGGGGACGTTCTCTCACTCTCAGTGTTATAGTGTCTAGATCACTGAAGCTATGTTCAACTGCACTGGGCATTTTATATGTTTTTATAGTATCACTGTAAAAAATGTTGCTGCCTTAAATTTTTAAGTACAACCAACTTGGACGTTTAAGTCATTTCAACTTAAATTACATTAAACTGACTTAAAACTCAAGTTGAATCTTGTATAACTTATAAAAAGTTGAAAATAGCTTAACTTATTTTGATGAGTTAAAGCAATGTAAAAACATGTTTTCATAACTTATTGATCATATCATTTTTTCAGTGTTCAATATGTTACACAACATATTTGTATAATTTTATTTAAAAAAAAATGAAGCTTCTAAACTTCATAGTAAAACTGATTTAAATATGTTTTTTCCCGCAGATATTCCATGCTTTCAGAAAAAATCCCATATTGTGTCTATAGCACTTAATATATTCTGTGGATTTAAATTTATTATTATACTGTGGCCTCAAAAAGTTTTTGGGCTATTAAGTCACTCTCAAAAAAAGTCTGAATTTCATTGTATTCGGTAATAGAATCAAAATCCAACCAAGTGGCATCTGCAAACAGATTGTGAAACGTTTTGCTTGAAAACTGTGTTTTCGCTCTTTTTATTTCAAATAAATGCCACTTGGTTTGATGGTTTGTTATTCTTGTTATTTTTTTAAAAGAAATTAATACTTTTATTCAGCAAGGGTGCATTAAATTGATCAAAAGTGAAGGCAAAGACATTTATAATGTTACAAAATATTATTTCAAATAAATGCTGTTTTTTTTTTTACTGTCTATTCACCAAAGAATCCTTAAAAAACTGCATCACAAAACTGCAAATCAGCATATTAGAATAATTTCCCAAGGATCATGAGGATCATGTGACACTGAATATGTTAAAATTACATTTAAATTGTAATCATATTTCACAAAACGCTGTTTTACTGTATTTTTGATCAAACAAATGCTACCTTGGTGAACATAAGACTTCTTTAAAAAAAATCATGTCGTGCAAGTGCCACTGCATATTAACATATAATGCTGTATTAATTTTATATTGACTGCGAGAGGATTATTTTCACCCTCCATTAATATTTTCACGCTATGCAACACTTTTTCTCATTCATTTTCTTGTTCTGTTAATCCGCCAGTCGACATTTCAGAGGTTCAGGTCAGACGCTGTCATTTCCGAGGCCGTTGTATATCTGCAGAAATTAATAAGGCGTTGCGGTCGTGATCTGTGAACTTGTGCACGATTTATACCCCCCCCACCCCCAGCTTCATCTCCACATATACTACCCAGACCGGCCACGGCGTCTCCTGCCCTCCCCGTGACTCGCAGACGGGCCTGAGGTCAAGCCAAGCGAGTGTCCTGACAAACAGCCTCGGTCGCGAACGCACCGCCGGAGATTTGTAACCGTGTCCCTGGTCCGCCGGATTTGAATTATTCCGCTTTACATCGGCGTGTGGCGTGAGGGGGGAGGGCCTGGGACGCACGGGGGGGGCGAACAAGCCCCAGAAGCGGCACCAAGGGCAGGGGTGCGTGGTGAAGGACGGGGGGGGGGAAACAGGTGGGAGGTTAATGGCCCCTGGACCGGATCCACCAGCCGCTCAGACTTGATATATGGGCTTTGGGCCTGGTGCAGGCGTAGGCTTTCAAAGATATATTATTTCATTTGAGAAGCAGCATTCTCGTCCCTGCATTTGTCCACTGATAGATGATATCCCGTGGCTGGGCAGCAGCCACAATTGGAGATAGCGTGTGAGTTTTCGTAAGGCTCGTTCTTGTACATATTTTCTCTCTCTCATATTCTCCTGTCTCTCTGCTCGGCTGTCTTTTGGCAGGCTGCGTTTATTTTTTCCTAAGCCTGCTATTTCAGTGGTAACAATATCTGTTTGATCAGAAGAGATGGGCAGCTGGAGAACGTCCACAAAGGCCTTTTTTCATTCATAAATAATGCACAAATAGACAAAAACTCCATGTCTTGTCATGAATTCTGGAAGAATGCGGTGTTTTGGCACTTCATAAATATTGCAGCAAAGTTGAGGTTTTAGCCCCCTGAAGATACCAGAAAACGTAATAATAACATGGACGTACGAGGTGGATCACGGGTTGTTAGCGGAGAGAAGATGAGCGTAAACATTTATTAATTTATGCGCAGTCACGAATCATTACAAAGGTTATAATTACAAGATCATTATTTGCTTTCATGAATCGTCTTGCACATTTGTCCGATTCGTTTGGTTGTAGCCAAGAAGCGCTCACTTAGACAGCAAGAGAATCTTACTGACATTGGAAGCGACCAATGGAAGACCATTTCTGCCTCAGAGTCAACGAATAAAAAGCTAACCGTCACTATATTTTGCATAATGACTTTATTTGTATTTTAAACTTTTTCTCCTTTTGTTTAATTACTTTGAAGCAAAAACAGACTTAGAAGCATCCAAAAGTACTGATAATTTCTCATAAATCTCACTAGCGCTCAAAAATTTGGGGTGAGGAAGATTTCTTTTGAAGAAAATTAATACTTTTATTCAGCAAGGATGCTGTGACGGCAAAGACATTTATAATGTTACAAAAGATTTCTATTTCTTTTAAACTTTCTATTCATCAAAGAATCCTGAGAAAAGCGAATCACAGTTTCCACATAAAGCAGCACAACTGTTTTCAACATTGATGATAATCATAAATGGTTCTTGAGTGCCAAATAATCATATTAGTATGATTTCTGAAGGGTGATGTGACACTGAAGACTGGAGTAATGATGCTGAAAATAAGGCTTTGCCATCATGAGAATTAATCACATTTAAGAAACAGTTTTTTTAAATTGAAATAATATTTCACAATATTTCTGTTATTACTCTATATAGACGATGACTTATCGGAAATCTTATTGACCCCAAACTTTTGACCAGTGGTGAACTTATATCGAATAATATTAAGATTTTACAACTCCAGTGACTAGTTCTTTCTCAAAAGTGCTCATTGTAGCAGCCTGGTACCTTTTAAACATGACTCTGGTTCCTGGAGGACTGATAAATGTGCATCCTGACTCCCAGAAGTCAGCCAATCAGATCTTAAAACAGCGTTCACAGCTCTCTTTCACGGGGCATTGCATACGGTGCTTCCTATATGGCAGCTGAGGTCAGCTTCGTCTCTTTCTTTCTCCCTGAAAAATGCTTCTTGCACCCTCAAGGCCTAACCGGGCAAAGGAAGGAAGTGCGTAGACTTGTTAAAAGGAGAGATTTAGGGTTCGAACTCCCCTCTGGGCCTGTGGGAGACTCCTGGGAAGGGTTTGGAGCGGTCGGAGAAGAGTCTGTTCATCCACTTGTTGCTTTGATGAAGGATAAAAGCCTGTCATGAACTTCTAGGTCCTGCCCAGGAGCTGATGGACTCGTACCGCTGCTTCCATTCCTTCTGCTGAGCTCTGAAATGGGGAAAAAAAGGAGAAATATAGAAATACGTTTACTTTTCTTTATCTTCAGAGTGGCTTTGGTATTTGTAAGCACTTTGCACTCTAGAAAGGGACAAATGTTTGATATTATCTTGTGGCGATTAAGGTAAAAGCCTTTTTTATTGGCCGCACTGGATGCTTGTTAAAACCAGGATGTAGAGTGAAGCCCCAAAACACCCCAATCAGACCGAGCCGACAGAAGACAAACTGCTCCGAAGAGGCTGATTTAAGCTAACAAATCAACTCAATCAACATTTTCACCCCTTATGTACTAGTCGAAAAGTAAAAACGGCTGCGCATCTGCCCTCATAGTTGCTTTATATCAAAATAGCATCTTAATATCAGCCTTGCTTTTAAATGGCACGAGATCAGCATTCATGAGATGTTTCTTTAAAACATGCTTCGATTTATCTCTATTTATCATTGTACAGTAGTTGGAAATGGCAAAAAAAAAAAAAAAAAATAGCATATATTTAATAAATATATATTTCATTTTATTATATAAAATATTGCTTTAAATTTTTTATTTTATTTTATTATAAGATACTATTACATTGCTTAGTCTTAATGCTGTAGATGTAAATACATACAAGGTAAAAACAAATACATACACACACACCCATATATATACAGTATATATATATATATATATGTGTGTGTGTGTGTGTGTGTGTGTGTTAAATATTAAAAAAATACATTTTACAGTGTATATATATATATATATATATATATATATAAAATAAAAAATAAAATATATGTAGGCCTATATATGTTTGTGTTTTGCTTTAAATAGCGCATATATATATATATATATATATATATACACATCTATATAGGCTATGTATATTCCATTATATATTTAATATTTTATATATATATATATATATATATATATATATATAATAAAATAAATAAATGTATATATGTTTGTGTTTTGCTTTATATAGCGCATATATATATATATATATGTATATATATGTATATATACACATCTATATAATATGTATAATATATTACATTATATATAATATATAATATTTTATATATAAAATAAAAAATGAAATGTATATATGTTTGTGTTTTGCTTTATATAGCGCATATATATATATTAAAATATAAATAAAACAAATTTATTATGTTATAATTTTTTGTTGTTGTTGAGTTTTCTCGTAGTTTTAATGCTATGCTCATGTAACTCATTCGATTAAAGTTCATGATGTGAAACTGTCCAAACGTCACTCACGGTTTAGCCTTTTCCCCTCTATAATTATTCTCTTCAGCCATGTATATCTCACACTTGTAAATGTAATTTGCACAGCAGCTGTAATTTTGCACCTGTTTAACGTAATGGGTTCGAAATGAATCCATAAAACGCAAGCGCCAACTGAACGTGTAAACTTTTACATGCACACTACAAAAGAGCGTTTGTTGAATTCGGCCGTTGTCCCGTCCTTCAGTGTTTAATTAACTTGTCGTAATCAGCGCATGCAGGCGTGAGGTTTCTAGTGTCCGCTCTCAGCCTTACTCTGTCAGCAGTTGTCTACGACATCTATTTTTGCTTCTTATTTACAGCTGTCTATTCCGGACGCGCTGAAAGGTCCCAAAGACAATAGATAAGGACTGCGGTCAGAAAGACAGGGAGCGCGCGGGCTATAGGCTTACACTTATATTTAACTGCACTGTGTGAATGGATTTGCTCCTGATGAATGGCATGTGCAGTTCAGCTGGAGAACGTTATACGCAGTTGAGAAGAAATGTTCACCAAGTCGTCAAGAGAAAGACAAAGCCACCTGTTCATTAAACCGACTTATATCTTTTATTTCTGCCTCACAATGTAGGTTCAGTCGGAGACATTGGCACCGGCTGGCACTTTAAAACGTTTCCAAACACATTACATCGTTGAGCGTAACTTGCAGAATAGTATTCGTAATGACATTCTTTCTTTATCCTGATCCCCTGATGAAGATGAAAAGGAAGGTTTCACGATTTCTGAACTACGGGAGAGGAAAAACTTTCAAATTCGCACCAGGCGAACAGTCAAGTAACCGACGTGTTGACAGCAGTTTTAAAACTGAGCATTGCATTACAATGGTGCGATGCCAAAAATGGCAAATCGCACTATAGGGACGTAATAGTTAAGACAGTAATGCTTCTGTCAGATTGAGTGAGCAGGCATTTGAATTCTTTCTATACCTGTTTGCAAGGCTCAATAAAGGAGGGTGGTCTGCAGCTGCAAGTGTGAGACATTTTGGCATGAGACGCATCTGGTGTTATCCATATATGTCACACATTACAAAGTTTTGGCTCAAAATCAAGTCATAATAGTTCTATGATCTGAAAAAAAAAGGCTATATTTGCTATGGAAAAATGGCAAAAGAAAATACGTTTATATAGTATATATATATATATTGTAAAAAATATATGAGCAATAAGTAATGACAACATATGTTTTTTTGTTTTTACATTGCTTTAACTCATCAAAATAAGTTAAACAATTTAAAACTTTTATAATAAGTTATACAAGATTCAACTTATTTTTTTAAGTCATTTGAATGTAATTTAAGTTGAAATGACTTAAACATCCAAGTTGATAGAACTTAAAAATTTAAGGTAGTAATATATATATATATATATATATATATATATATATAGTAATAGATAGATAGATAGATAGATATACACATATGTGACCCTGGACCACAAAACCAGTCATAAGTCGCACAGGTTTATTTGTTGCAATAGCCAACAAAACATTGTGTGAGTCAAAATTATACATTTTTCTTTTATGCCTAAAATCATTAGGATATTAAGTAGGGGTGGGAATCTTTTACCATCTCACGATTCAATTCGATTCCGATTCTTGAGGCCACGATTCGATTCAAAATCGATTTTCGATTCAAAAAGATTTTCGATTCAAAACAATTCGATTTTATTCATAATGATTTCTAATCAGGTTTCTGATCATGATCTACTCTCATCTGCTTTGCTATACAATAATAGACTTCTAACCAACATCCTCTTGTTATTTCCAATGAGCAATATAATCCTTCAGACAAAAAAACAAACATTTTGCTGTAGTTCCGTTTGCGTTCCGTCAATGTTACGTTATTAGAATTCTTTTTCTTTTTTTTTTTTGAAAATCGATTTTTGACATTTATGAATCGATTCAGAATCGTCCACGTCCCGCATCGCGATTAATCTAAGAATCGATTTTTTCCCCCACCCCTAATATTAAGTAAAGATCATGATCCATGGAGATATTTTGTAAATTTACTACCTTAAATATAGCAAAAATTTATTTTTGTGAGTGGATGCAGCAAAATCGTCAACAGAATTGGACAACTTTAAAGGTGATTTTCTCAATATTTAGATTGTTTTGCACCCTCAGATTCCAGATTTTCAAATAGTTGTATCTTGACCAAATATTGTCATATCTTAACAAACCATACATCAATGGGAAGCTTATTTATTCAGCTTTAATATGATGTATAAATCTCAATTTTAAAAAAAATTCACAAGATCAGGGTTTTGTGGTCCAGGGTCACATATATACAGTATATATATATATATATACACTGTATATCAAAATTCATTATATATTAAAAAGAGAATAAATACAATTATCTATTATATGTAAACATTGTTTATTGAAAACATTCATTTATATATTTGCTACGAAAAAAAATATGAGATGAGAGATGGGAAAAAATATATTTCAATCTTTTTGCGTTCACTTGCAAAAAAAATGTATTCCCCCAATAAACTTTGCGTTCGCATTTGGCGAAAACATTTTGTGAGCGAACACAAAAAGCATTGACCTATCATTTATCCTCCCATATCATATTTTTTTACTTCCCCGTGTCCATTTGGAGCCACCGTAATATATAAAATATATTTAAAATATATATAAAATATATATAAAATATATAAATATAAACATCATAACAATACCACTTACAGTATGACTTACTTAATCCAATTGCATGCACATGAAATGCATTGATACATAACTATTTCGAAATAGGGCGTAAAATGAATGAAATGCCTGAATGTCAGTATACATTGAAAGATCAACTCTGGTTTTCTGCCTCAATAAGAGCAGATGATGTGGAGGCGGTTACTAATGGCGATGCGTTAGTACGAGTACAGACAGACGCATAAAGCCACTCTGGTAGGCGACTGCATCTCCCAGCTAAATAATACAGGAGCCCCGGCCTACCTGGACCCATTTCCCAACAGAGCCAATCAAGAGTCATTTCCTGTTGTCTGTCAGCGTGTCACACAAAAGCCATAAATATTGACAGCCGTCGCCAATAAAGACACCCATAAATCGCAGAATTGAGGGGAAAATACGGCACGGGGGGAAATAAAATCAAATAAAAATACGACGATCATTCTAAACGCGAGACACCGTGTGTGAATATGTGTGTGCGCGCAGCGTGCAGATTGAGAAGCTCGATCGATTCCGGCTCGACGTGGCGTGCACAACTCATTGTGGATTTGGAGAGCATTATTTTCTCACTGACTCGTGGAAGGGGGGGGGGGGGGGTTGGGGTAAAGTAGCGTAGTGTGTGGTACTTCAGAGAGCCTCCCATGACTGCATGTATATTAGGAGTCTAATGTTCAGCTGAATAATTGATCAGGGCTGCTGTGTTTTTTTGATAATTAGTTGATAGCTTCTTAGCTTTAAGCCTTCGGATCCATTGGAAGAGACATTCACTTGGTGAATTATTTGAAACAACTACACAGGTGGACTTAAAGTGTGCTGATAAATGGCCTAAGGTTTGAAAAAAGTTATTTTTTTGTTTTCGTTCGTTCTCATAACCTAATTCCATCCTTTCATTCTCTCTGGATTGTGCTGTTGCTCAAGAGACTTATTAGAGTTTTGCAAAGCATGCAGACCACAAAAAGACTGTAGAGTTTTATTGAATATCACTTCATTAATGAAAGGCTGCCAGTTTACAGCTCATGAATTTATCAAATTAATTAGTCTTTAATCATAGCGTCTAAAGGTAACAGAAAACCCTGTAGGAAAGTACAGTAACGTATAAATATGCACTTTGCAGTTCTTTATCAATTACTACAGTGCTCTAGCCAAGTATGTGGCGGATTGCTTTGTATCGATGAAGACTAGACTATAAGAACCTGATTCAGTTTCATTCTGAAAAGATACACACCAAGTGTCCTTGAAGTTGAATGTGACTGCTGGCAGCTGAACACAACACAGCAGGTGTAGATTTTTTTCTTTTTCCCTTATTTTCATTTAAATCCCAGCAATAGTAGAGCCTAGTATACACCTGTATAAATATATATATATCGGTTAAGCACTAATTAGAAGAAGCATTTATAGTCCCATTCATCTCGGTGATGTCCTGTGATGTTTGATGTCCCACTAAACCCTGCTGAATGCCGACGCGTGTTGTTTTTATTGTGGGGCTGTGATCAAACTCTGGGTGTTTCACAGGTCAGGAGTCACACTCGGGAGAGTGTTAATGCGGTCACCGTGGGAACTGATCAATCTCTATTCCTCGTCGCGATCGATCAAAACACCCCTCCTCCAACCCTATCATCAGCCAGTCACTCCGTCGAGTTGCTCGCTGTCCACTTGCTAGCCTTGGACGAGTCCCAAACCTGCTCACCTGCACACTAACACATGAATTATGAGCATCTGTTTATCCCCCCTCGCAGAGACACTCAGAGTAAGAATACCACGAGGTCTTCTCAAATATAGCTTCTACGAGGAATGCAAATGTTTTCCCAAAGATATCTCAATTTACATTGCTGTCAGGCATTCGGTGAAAGCCTACATAATCTATGCGTCCCATGGACTCAACATCACTGGGACAAGATTACAGCATGGATAGTTAGCATTGCTGAGAGTCGGTTTCTGCGTCCAGCCTTTCTTATACTGCGGTAACACACCACACGCAACACATCTAAACATTTGGAGCACATTTTAATAATGCGGGTATAAATTAGCCTACATGTTTGAAAACCACTGCGATTAGCCATTTTGTATTCATATATCTATTCAGTTAACTTAAGCCCGTAGGATTTTTGGGAAATTTTGAAGAATGCTGTTGTCCATAATGAAAGCATTGTTTGGCCAGGGTCCAAAAAAGTGGTCCATACGGCTATAGCACTATATTACAAGTCTTCTGAAGTCATACGATAGATTTTCTTTTAAGGAACACAAAAAAAAAAAAAAATTATTCAGAAACTTGGGATTTTTTGGACTATTTTTTAAGTCCCTTGTTGACGATATGCTTTCATTTTATGGAAAAGAGCTGCTTTTCAAAACATCTTTTGTGTTCCTCAGAAGACAGTCAGTCATACAGTGTGAGTACGATTTTAGGTAAACTGTGTCTTAAAAACTCATGCAATGCTCTTTCACTGAGCTCTATCCCATATGTAGCAACGTCGGACTCTAAAATAAGTCCGGAGAGAGAGCGAGATGCCAGGCAGCTCCCTCAGAGGAGCACGGGTATGAAGCAATGCGGCCGCAGCGGCTGGTGGCCACCTGCTCAAAGTCCCAGCATGCTTATCAGACCCCCTGGCAGCGAGAGAGCAAGAGAGCAAACAGAGGCCCTGCCATGACAAACAAGCCGGGAGATTTCCACAAGATCAGGGAAAAGTGAGGCCAAATAAACCAAACCAGGCCCCTTCAGTCTCGAGCATCCAAAGCACGTCAGATCAGCTCCCACGGGACGACTAAAGAGGAAGCCAGAATGTGACACCTCAGTACAAATTGTTAGCACTTCCTCTGGGGATTCAGGGAAACTTGAGATTAACTGTATTTTTATAGGTTTCCAAATACTGTTAGTGTTGATAAAGAGATTAGGGAATTTGTTGGAATTAAACTTAGGCACATACCTTTTGTGCTACGGACATGAATGATACCTTTAACTGTGTGGATTGTTGTGGACAGATGCGATAGGGACAGTCCAACTTGCCTCAAAAGACCTGCCTGGAAGTTTCTAGTATGCCTAGTAAGAGCTTGATTAGCTGGTTCAGGGGTGTGTAATTGGGGTTGGAGCCCTCTTGGAGCATGATTAAGGTGCGTTCATGAAATTTCAGCGAAATATCGCTGGCAAATAGCGATATCTATGAAGCACAGCTCACACAGAAGTCCCTTTCAAACCAAGCAGCTTTCTGCTGGTCAACTTGGCGAATCCATGTGACCGACTTAGACATCCCACCCTGCAAAAACTCATTTCTGGGAGATGGCAACAACACCCCATTTATGCTAAAGCTCTTTAGCCTTAGACCTTTAGCAACAACCTAAAACGCTTCAGAAAATAATGATCTATTTTGTTTCTTATATAAACGGCATTAACTATGAAATACTGTAAAAATTCACCAACAGAAGGGAAACATCCAACATCAACTAATATTTGCCAGCCTGACAGAGATGAAGTGTGCGTACAAGCGTATGAACAGATGTCCACAGACGACGACTCAAAGCTCACTGCCTGACGGCACCATTGAAGTGCACTTCAAACCTCACCTGTAGTTTCCCGACTAGCCAAACTGATCCGCATCCAAGAGGTCAAAAGATTTCAGATGGGATTTATTTTCCTTTTACCTCCTCATCTTTTTTTTTTCTCTCCCATCCTCGTATTTATGCAAATGTGATTGTGGGCCGCGTACTTGCAGCCTGCCTTTAGTTGTAAATAAATCATTTGTCTCATTCTGTTCATTAATGGGCACTCAAGGAGATTCTATTAATCTGTTCATTAGGGCACTTCAAAAACAACAAAAAAATACTTATTAAAAGCAGTTCCAGCTGCGTAAGCTCGTTACTCGTGCCTTAACAATGCTTGTGGCACTCTACCAAAACCATGTGGGATAAAGAAAAAAAGCTCATATTGGCAATTTGGACTCTATTCTATTATCACCGGTCAACCCTTTCAGGCAGTGATGAATAAATATTACTTTGGATATGCAACGAGACATATTTGCACATCATTTACATTAAAAATGAAAAAAGGCTGGAATCCACATAATCACTTTACATTCATTTGGAAATTTCCGTAATGCCGTTGAGGGTCTAAGGATCTTCTTTAGGACCACTGCGGGGGGTTCAGCAATTGATCGCTACATTGATCTAGCAATGCCTGAATGACCGTAAAGGAATTAAATTGGTTTCTTGGAGGATATGAATTTTTTATCATAAGAGAGAAAGTAAAAGCTCTGATTTTGAAAAATTGGAAGTGCAGCACATGAATAAACGCAATAAAAATCGGAGTTTTAGGTGTTTTAGATGAGCACACCTTGTGTATCTGGAGTATGCGAGAAGAATTTGTGAATTGTGAGATTTCAGTGTAGGTCAACAGATTTGATGTTTAAGCGCTGCTTATTCAGTCAGTTGAACAAAAGCTGTCTGAGGTTCCTAATTTAATGCCTCTAGACTGAAATCAATAAGTGTGTTTTTCTTTGGCTGACCTCCAGGTATTTTTCCAGCACCTTACACGACCTGCTCATCTAGATAAACATTAACACACGATTGCAATCTTATTTTTAGCATGTCCTGATTATACAGCTGAATTTACAATCTGTGAGTTTATTCCCGGGATCCATGGTGGGAAAAAAAAATACTAATCACAAAAGCTTTACGACATTGAAGTACAGCATATTTCGCCAATGTTGCTGGTGTTTTGGGTGGTATACATATTATGATTTTAAAACACAATGGGCCTCATTCATTAAACTTAAGTAGAATAGCTGTTTGTGAAACAAAACACAAAAACATTGTTTCATGAATAATAAACCTAAAATGTCTTAAATGTTTAATAGATACTGTATATTTAAACAATGAAAATGCTATTTTCTTTGAAAAATGTTTGTAAAACACCTCCTTTATAAACTGACAAATTCAATTCAGAAATAGTTTCAATAATACTTACAAATATTAAAAGTAGTTTTACGAATAATTTACACAAAATTAAGTCTTTGTACAACTTTGTACGTATTTGATAGCAATTGTCTGTAAATTGACAAATTCAATTAGGAATCGTGTTAATTAAAAAATAATCAAAGTTATTTTACAAACTGTATACAAATCATGTTTCATGAATGAGGTGCAATGAACGCAAACTTTTATACGTATTTGGTAGGTTTTGTATATTGTAACAATGAATGTTCTACTTTCCGTGTAAATTGTTCGTAACAATATTTTTACACATTTACACAGAAATTTGTTCTGCTCACGTTTCATGAAAGAGGCCTAATAAACACAAACCTTTGTACGTATTTAAGATGCAACTGTGTACATTTTTAGTAAAAAACTATTGTGAATTTTACCAATAACTATAACTGGAACAATCGGTTATCGGTGCCGATTAATCGGCAAAACCGATTTACCGGTCGACCTCTATTAATTTGTTTAATTCAATTCAGCATTAGATTTAAAAAATAATAAAGATAGCAGAAATATTTTTACAAACGATTTTCACAGAAAAACTTTAACATTTGATAGCCATTGTATATTAAACCTACAAAGTCACTAGCTCCAGTGTTAAAGGACATAGCTTGCCTGTTGTAAGTGCACATCAGAGCCGACTTACACATAGCTGTGACAGTGCAAAGGGAAGCGAGCTGACATGGAAACAGCGGTGTCAGACGCACTTTAAAAGGTCAGAGATGCCTTCTCTGTCCATCTGACGTGTGTCTGGCAGCGGCCCCAGTCTGCTGTGTCTTCCCCTGCTTTGACTCGTCTCTGTTTGATGACCCAAATGCGCCAGGCAAAAGAGGCTCATGTGGCGACAAGGCCTTTGATGAGAACGCCTGTCAAAAAAAAAGACCAAATGACAGGTTTCTTTGTAGAACGGGCACGTTTGACTTGCTGGCAGATACATGAGATGTGTTAACAATTTCAGATGCATATATTGGCTACTTGGGCTTAAAAATCAGTCCTAGTATTTGAACCTGGAGAATTTATATTAGAAATTAGGTCATATAGTATTGACTCTACAGTAAATCAGTTGATATAAGGGCAGTGATGCCAAATAAGAAGAGATTTTATTGCTTTTCTGAGGCTTTTGCTTTGCCAGATTTGGAAATACATTCTTTAGATTGATTTTGCAGCATTGTTATGACTATGAGAGCAGCACAAACAAGAATCACGAGCAGTCAAAACAATCAAAAACAGATATCGATGGAGTCTCTTAAAGCAGTAGAGGCATTTCATTCACGTTATCGCTGCTTTGAGAAACCGCAAGTATTATTTTCACGTCCTTAGCTGACTCGCTGTCCTCACAGGACTTGTTACGTTTCAATACATTTCTGTATTTTCATTTTTCATCTGTGATTTGGGAATAAAAACCATTTCATTTGTTGTTCTTCGAATATCTGCACAGAAGCATGGCAGTTTAAAGAATAGTCGGACAGGGACTCATTTTCAGTGCTTTTCCTCATTCTTGCCAACATCGGACTCAAAGGGCTCTTTTCACCTCTGTGTTTAATAATTGACCGAGGGGGCCATGAGAACCAAGCAGGGTGACAATGAATGCGTTGTTGGAGCTTTTCTCTTCCCATCTGAGAGCATCTCAACGTACGTGCTCCTAACTGTGCTACACTGAACATGCTACTTAATCATGAAGGATAAATGAAGCCGTATCGCTCGACAAACAGATTAATTAACAGAAAACTGTGACATCCGGTGAAGTTCACATGAGAATGACCTCTTGCGACCAATATTGACCAATATTGATTTCACACTGGTTGTCCGAATTACAGTCAAAGTTTGAAATAACACTCAAATGACAAATGGACACTTCGTCTGACTGAACAACAACTTAAAAACAACGTGAAACGGCATTTGCAACCCATTTTAATTCTATATGGTGTCATATTTCCGATATTAAATGAGAAATTTGAACAATTGAGATTATGAAAAGTTCCTTTATGACGTGGTTGTTGGGGCGGAGTTAAACAATAAGATGGCTTGATGACATCAGCCGAATAGGGAAGTTGTTTGGACTTTTTCCCTCTCAAAAAATATGCTTTGATTAGGGTTCAGTATGTGACTGGGAGCGGGTTATAGGGTACATTTTTATTCACTAACTTTAAATCTGCTAAAATACGTATTCAGATTAGGACAATTGCTACAGGACAAACACGATTTACACAGAAAGGTTTAAGTCCGCCAAGTATTTAGCATTTTAAGGCCCGGTTTTACAGACAGTGTTTAGATTAAGCCAGGATTAGGCCTTAGTTCACTTAGGACATTTAAGTAGCTTTAATAAATGTGCATAAAAAAAAAAAAAAAAAAACAGGTGTTCAACTTGAGACAAACCAATGGCACTTTAAACAGATTTTTTTAAGAAATGTCAGTGCAAGTTGCATTCAGTTAAAACAGCTCAAACATGCATTTTAGTCTAAGATTATGCTTAAGCCTCATCTGTGAAAAAGTTAACTTAAAGGTTGTATCAGTGATTTCAGGCCCAAAAAAGGCCCAAACATAAATGATCACATTCATTTAATCTTTCCTAACGATCCGCTAGCTACCCGCCCCATAAGCAGGCCATCAAAAAAACGTGTCTCTGTAGGCTAGGCTCTGAGACCTGCACACCAAAACAATTGGTTTCACCAACCACTCAAAACCAAAATAAATAGTGTTCCAACCAATCACCGACAACCAGTGCAACGCGTGCAGTCAGGAACCAACAACCACGAGCGCAAAACCTCACAACACCCACCGCCTGTCGGTGATTGGTTGGAACACTATTTATTTTGGTTTTGAGTGGTTGGTGAACCCAATTGTTTTTGTGTGCAGATCTCAGAGCCTAGGCTGCCTACAGAGACACGTTTTTTTGACGGCATGCTTATGGGGCGGGCAGCTAGCGGATCGTTAGGAAAGATTAGATGAATGTGATCATTTATGTTTGGGCCTGAAATCGCTGATACAACCTTAAGGTTAAATTCAAAACTTTGAAGTGTGTTGAATGTTACCCAAATTACTACTTCTAGCTGAAGGTTAAGAAGTATCTACGCATTCTTACACATTTGTTGGTCTCTCCTCAGGTTGACGACCAAATGAAGCTTCTCCAGAACTGTTGGAGTGAACTCCTCATCCTGGACCACGTTTTCCGGCAGGTGATGCACGCCAAAGAGGGCTCCATCCTCCTGGTGACGGGGCAACAGGTGAGTGTCCGCTCCAGTCTCCATTCCTCCCAGTAGATCTCATCAAGCCTTTTTGCCAGTGTGGATCAACATCCTTTAAAGTGCTATCGACTGCCCCAGCCACTCCATTAAAAATAGATTACGCTTAGATATAAACTAATGTGGCCAGAATAATCAATTGTACACTTCTTATCAAGTGCGTGGTGAACGAATAAATAAAATGGTTGGTTAAGCATGCACGAGTCATCGTGGTGAAGAAGGGATGAGAGACACAGAGAGAGACGGACGAGGAGGGAAAAGCAGCAGAAGATATGTATGATTTACCTCAGTCATCTCTGAGGAACAGCGCTGGACGGACGCCTCGGGCTCAGCTGAAGTTTTCTGCACACATGGACCTTTAATTCTGTCTCCGGCTCCAGCACATGCACACACACACTTCCAGAAGATGTTTAAACTGCTTATAAATAAATATGCTTCTGTCTGCCTGTCAGTAAGGCATGAGTTTAATTTTTAATTCTATGTTTTCCCTCCTCCATCTCCTGCTCAACAAAGTGATCTCCAACTGTAGTGACAGCTCAAACACTGGGACTCGTGAACTGCAGAACTATTCCAAACCGTTTTGAAACAGAAGTGAATTGTACTGTAGGTGATTAATGATATGATAAATATGACAGGGATATGGAGAGATCATCTTAGGATAAGAGCAAAGTTCAAGAACTGATATCTGTTACTTTTCATAGCTGTGATCTAGTGCCGTGACGCATGCTCTGGTCAATTTTACAGACTCAAAGTCTATTTTAGGTCATAATTTGATTTGTTCGGTTGGTGTGAAAGTGGTTTCTAGCCTCCTGAGCCGTGAAAGAGCAACCTCTGAGCAATACAATCTGAGCAAGTATGTGATGTGCCACATCTGGAGATCTCTGAGAGCTCACCGTGCTCGCTATCTTTGATTTGTCTGGATTGCGAGTGCTCTGCGTAGCGTCTCTCTCTGTGTTTGATTAGCGAGGTCTGACGGAGGGCTGGGGGCAGGGTGGAGGACCTTGTTTGCATATTTTGCCTAATGAACAGCTGGTGCTGAAAAAAAAAGCCTTTGGGGAGGGAGAAGGCAAAGACTCAAACAGTTCATTACTTCCTATTATTCCAGATCAGACTACTGACAGCCCGGCCACACAACACACTCGCGCATGAACACAGGCTGGATTTATGCATAACAAACAAACGCATATTGTAAATCAGTGGAATATAACTTCAGACGGCCTCTCAGTGTACTGGCTATTAGTAGAAATAAATGATTAGATTCATACATTTGCATTTTTTTGGCTACTAGCTACAAGATACTCTTACTATATAACAAGACTGTCATCTGAACTGCCCACTGGCTGTCGTCTTGTTTGAGGGCGTTTGTGTCATTGTTACTCCCTAGTGTTGATATGGCAGCAAAGCACTGTGTGGGATCAGTCCTAAAATGCTGCGACACATGACACTACATGGGCGACTTTCCAATATGTCACAGACATACATCTCCCCCTCCTCTCCTTTTTGTGCTGTATCTGTCTCTGCCTCTCGCACTGAAGGTCCCAGGCCTTCAGAAGTACCCAGATTATCATAATCATATTCATACAGTGCTCAGTATTTTCAGCCTTCACTGATATTTACAATGTCCGAATGAATTAGAGAATATTACTACAAACTGCTCGCCAAGTGTCGTGTCAACCCTCATTATGGAACAAAAATGTTACACCTTGTTCAAATCACATAAAAAAAAAAAAATTGTAGGTTCTCCCCCCTGAAAAAATATTTATAATATTATTTAAACATGTGTAACTTTGTATTGCATTTATGTTTATGTTGAATGTTTTCAGCTTGCACTATTATTTGTATTATTTCTTAGTGTCAATTTGTGATCCCATCCCGCTACTTTTACTTTTATCTGGTTACTAACGCTTGGGGCACTTGGTGAAATCCCAGTTAATTGACAACTTCAGTAGCTTCATACGGGCTTTGAAGAGATTCACGAAAAACAGCCGGTGAGAAATGCGCAATTCTCCAGCCAGGACTTTAAAAAATTCCACTCATCATATTTACACAATAAATAAATTCCAAACCGCCCGCGTTTTTAATTGCAAATCCAGCTCAGAGGGAGCTCTCCTTACGCTTAGGAGGCCCGTAGTCTACCTTCTTCCAGAAACCCTGGCGCAGTCAATTATGGTAATGAATTGTCAATAAATATAAAAATTTAATATGGCCTGCTTACAGTGAGTGGCAGCTAAGGACTTGCCTCCAAGACAAATTTGCTGCTGCTGCAGATATTAAGTGCACCTGAAAGGGGAGGAGAGGGCCACAGGGGTCCCGCGCAGGGTTCGGCCCGGTAGCCTGAGGGACCTCCAGGGGCCCCCCGCTCACTCACGCCTCGCTAACCCCCACCGCCCTCGTCTGGTGCGGGACGCTGAGGTCCGAGGGTCTGGGCACCAGGGATGGAGAAACGTGCAGCTCTTCCCCGTTCGGTTTGATGCTGATTATCATTCAGACCTCGGCCCAGCGCACTGTCCCTGCTGTGTGGAGAGGAGCCTGGGAAGGAAAGAAAGGGAGAGAGGCGTATGAAACGTAGAGCTCTGCCAGAGCTGGTTACATGCTTACCTCAGCCGGCGCTGAAAAACTCAGACTTGCAAGGTGGTGCCAAGTGCTGTCTGGCTCAAGTTTGATTGAACTTTTAAACTAAAAAATAGAATTTTTGATGAACAAGGAACAAGGCTGAAACTCTTATGTGAGTGTCCAAACAAATATGAGCACAACTTCTCAAAAACAAACTTAGGAATTGATAGCATTTCCATTTATGATCCATTTCCCTAAAGTTCTAAATAAGTAATTCAATAATTGCCTCAAATTGGCTCAACAAATGGCGTGCTCTTGGGGCAAGGCTGTCTGTTTGACCAAACAATGGAAGACGGGGAAACCTGTTGGAAAACAATCTTTCTTTTAATTTCGCATTTCCACTGTACGTTCCTAACTTGGCATTAAATGACATAAAACAGTGTTTCTAATTCAACAGCTGAGGGAATGAAGGACATCTTTCTCACTTCTGACAACCGTAATCAATCTTTCGATTTTTTTTTCTCTTTATTTGGATAGTCATAGAAACTCCTATAAAAATCCTATTTGTTTTAGTTTCCGTTCACCACTATATAAGTTCACCCGACTTTCGCTTCTGAGAACACTGGTAATGTGAAACACTGGTCCATCTTCAAATGATTATTTGCAATTATATTCATTGTAGTGTCTGTACCTGAGATGTTTTAAACCTTCAGAGATCTGCCATGTTGCTTGTGGTCAAACCTCTATTGTTTGTGTGTGTGAACACTGTTGCCCCTTCTCTTTAGGTGGATTACGCCCTAATTGCCTCCCAAGCCGGTGCCACACTCAACAACCTCCTGAGTCACGCGCAGGAGATGGTGAGCAAACTGCGATCCCTCCAGCTGGACCAGAGGGAGTTCGTCTGCCTCAAGTTCCTGGTGCTGTTCAGCTTGGGTGAGTACAGAGAAAGGGATGGAGGGGTGGAGAGAAGCGGTCTATGGCCTCTGTGCATTCTCCAAATCTCACTTGCTTGCTTGCTTCCAAGGTTCTTGAGGGACCTTGAGATAAGCCACAAGACCGCTTCCTCTTGTATGATAAGACCATCATTATGAATGCCACCATCTCATACCCTATCCAGCCGACTCTGCCTTACCATTGATGCCTGACTAGTCAGGTCTGTCTGAAACTGTTATTCTCTGAAAATCATGTAGCTCAGAAATCTTATTCGCTCATCAATACATTACGTCGCTCTTTATACAATACGTCACTAGTTTACTTTCATTTAAGTTGCAGATTTAATTTACGCAAAAAAAAAATCAGTTTATTGCTAAAACGCTCTACAAATAAAGCCTTGTTTCAATGTATTCAAAAGAAAACATCTACATTTTAATGGAAAATCTGCCCAAAATAGAAACGGAAATCAAAGGCACTTAAATTGAATAAATTGTGGAATCGAAATTTTTGGAATTTACAAAATCCAATTTTTGGGGTAAGTTTTTGATTATTATTTTTTAGATGAGTTTTTGTTCTTTTTTTCAGTGAATGTATTCGTACAGTGTGTTTCCAGCATACATTTTTTTTTTTTTTACAATTTTTTATGTGCATTTTGGAAATTTGATTTGAATCATGATGTTTCCATCCATCAATTTTTATGCAATATCCTAAAACTTGCATAGAATATGTAAATAAAAATGTTTGATGTTAGTGGTCTTAACCTGCCATATTTGAATCATGACAGAATTTTCATTTTGAGGTGGATTAATTCTTATTATTAATTATTAAATAAAATAAATGTAAATAAATATCTGATTTAAATAAAAATCAGATGATATATTAAAATAGATAGAACCATTAGCTTACTGCACATACTGTAAGTGCTATACGAATTCTAGTTAAACTTACAATTTGGAAACTTACAAAACCAAGGCCGCTTTATTGAAGTTAAGAAAATCAGGAGGTCATTTGCTCCAAACTTGTGCATGCTGAGTGCATCCAGTTTTGCTTTTAAAACTGTCAGTAACCTTCAAAGCTTCGCTTCTGTTAGCCTGCTAGCTTTACATTGAAGCGATCAGAGGTTCCACGGCTTACAGGTCAAGGCAACTCTTGCCGCCAATTCACAAAAGACACAGGTCGACACCATGAAAGACCAACATGAAAAAACTGAACCAGGGTGTCTGTTTGGCCCCAAAAGAACATGGAATATTAATACATCCGCTTCGACATCATCATATCAGTCGCGATTGTACCATCCTGTGGTTCCAGAAAAGAGAATACGATGAGCAGAGGGCGTGTGTACTTTGAACTCTAGCTGCTCCGTTTGCTGAATCCCTGAACTACCATGAAACCATGAAGCCAGGCGTAAGCATCCACGCCAGATCCCCCGCCACACCTAGAGAAGATTCCTCGCATCTCACCCAGACCAAAGAGCAGCACTGAGAACACATGAAACTGCAGACCTCTCAGCCTTGCTGTGTTGATCAGGTTAGCGTAGCTGAGGTTTTGTGGTTGTGGTTTGGGGGGAATCTGGAGTGTTGGTGTAAATAATTTGGCGGAAACATCATCCATAATAAAACTCTCACCTGAGGGGAGTGTATCGCCCCAGGCACTGCCCCGTGCTAGCAGCTAGCCCCACCCATGCTGTGTGCCAGGCCCCGAGAGACTGAAAGACTAAGAGACTAAGCCTAGAGATCAAAGATGGCTCCGATTAATAGTATCCTGTGGGTGATGGGTGGTGCGGCGGGGGGCTCTATGTACAGACAAGTGCATGGATGAGAAAAACACTTTGCCAGTTGCTATTGAGAAGCCAGTCAGAGGTTAATTAAATGAAGCATGAAAATCCCATGGTGCCTTACGAAAACTACTGAAATTATGGGAACTTATCTTCTCTCCGTCTCAGCCCACTGCTCACTCTTCAACCCTTTACAAGCGGAGAACATGTTTCCACTGAGGAAAATGGGGATTTTTGCACCATATCTAGTAAACGTATGTCATCAAGGTGTTTAAACACATTCCTCCAATGTTTCTTGTTAAACATACACTGTAAAAAGTTATATGATCAATACGTTTACAACATATGTTTTTACATTGCTTTAAATCCTCAAAATAAGTTAAGCAATTTTCAACTTTAGCAAGATTCAACTACATTTTTAAGCCAGTTTAATGTAATTTAAGTTCAAATGACTTAAACATCCAAATTGATTGTACTTAAAAATTTAAGGCAGCAACTTTTCTTAGTCTATAGTCCGCACATTCTGTTGGCACCAACTTGAGCCCGTTGTGAAATCTGTGTGGGGGAGATACTTTGCCCTCGCGCGAAATTTCCAATTGCATGGAAATAAATGCATGTAAAAAATCATACATTTAAAATGAGAAATCTTATATTTAAATTCATTCAAAATATATGTGTATGAACTTTTGTGTTCAGGCCAGTGTGGCAGCTCTTGCCGTGATACTAAAATTTCATCCTTTATGAAGCCTGTTTAAAAAATAAAAAATAAAGCTTAAAACAGAATCAGTTATCTGGTAAATGTGCTGTTAAGCCCAAGGCCACACACACAAGGTCAGCAATTGGAGTCCTTATGGCCTCCGTGACATCAAAACATCAAATCCACTGGATCAGCCCTCTTACACTCGTTAAACGTAGTGTCTCTGTATTGCATTTACAAATGAAGCCTGTTAACGGAAATCAAAATCGCATTTACTCACGCCGTTCCACTCCCCACTGCTCTAAGTTAGTGTCTGTTCACACCCAGCATGGCCAAACCATCGCAATTTGTCACTGTCGGGACAGCCCAGGGGGCTCTTTGTAAAGCTAAGTGTCAATAAAGAGGAGGTGAGACATGAGTTGACCCGGGAGCAGTCACTTGTCTCCTCGATTTCGCCGGCTCGTCGGGAGGACCGATTGCAGTCAGCCGATCACTTCTCACGCTTTTCCGGCAGACGAAGCGTCTCTATCTTTCCCGCTGTCAGTCTCCATGTGTTGAATAGGTGCTTGGGCTCTAGCAGGAGCTGAAGGCTTTATCAATGGTTAAATAATTACGACCAAGACATTGATTTCCTCAATAGCAGGAAAGGCGCTGAAGGGTGAAAGATGTTCTTGTGGAGTTTAAGGGGGGTAGAGACGATCGTGGAGGCCACTTCTGAGTCGAATGCCAACATTTCAGTTGGAGACACATCTACGATTGTCTCGCCCACAAGAAACATCTTGCTAACATTTTACTAGCTATCTTTAAATGCCATATTAAAATGGTGGTAGTTACTGAAAAATGATGAGACATAACGTCAACTCAAGCACTCAACCAGCATTGTAGGAAAAATTTTAGGTCAAATGGTGGAACTCATGAATAGATGGTTTTTTTTATCATATTCATCCTCATGTCTTTCTAAACCTGTCTTTCTTTCTTCCGCAAAACACTAAAGTAGTAGTGTTTTTGTTGTTGTTGTTTTTTTTGTCCATACAGTCAAGTGGGGTTCAGTGTTGTCGATTTGGACCCCATTGAGTTTCATGGTAAGGATAATATGGTAAGGATAATAACTGCTGAAATATTCTTGAAAAGTCACCCAGGTTTGAAATGACATGAGGATGATTTTTGGGTGAACTATCCCTTAAAGATGTTGTGGTCCTCTAATGACGGACAGCTGCAGGTATTTATAGGCTACTGTCACTTTAAGACCTAACGCAGGGATCCAATATAATGATACACATCCGATTTCTTTCTCAGCTGTTTACGTTCACTTAAGATTTAACTGACTGTGTTTACGAGAATACATGCCTAGATGGGAATTTTGACATCATTTTGTGTGTTTGTGTCCTTTCAAGTGCAAGGAGATGCGAAAGAGGAAGCAATTCGTTGTTTGCGCGCTGTCTGAAACGCCCCGAGATTTCACAACGAGTTCTTTCCGCGAACGTTGACCGACAGAAAACGGTTCGGTCTGAAATTGACTTCTGTGTGAGCGGTGCTTTGTGCATTGCAACACTATTGACAACTGACTTTTTTTATCATGAAATTTCACGAATGTAATTGCGCCTTAAAATGGCATCTGATTTTAGAAATTTCAAAAACGTTAAATATTAAACTAATTTAACCAAAATATGCAAACTTGTCGTATTTACATCCAGTGTTTGGAATAACGCCGTTTAAAAGAACGGCGTTAGGTAACGACGTTATTTTTTCAGTAACGGGGTAATCTAACTAATTACTTTTCCCGTCGTTACAACGCCGTTAACATTACTGAACGTTAAATGCGGTGCATTACTATGCATTGATTGAATAAACTGTGTAATCCGAACGCACCCCTGGCTCGCACAGCGATTGAGGAGGTGGGTTAATAACAAGGTAAGCGATTATGATTGGCTAAGGCAGGGTCATGTGTTTCATGGTAGCCAATCAGAGCCAGTTTTTTTACACACATGCCAGCACACGCGCCACACACACACACCAGCTAAACAGATTCGATGAAGCAGCAGAGATGGCGAGTCAGGAGCAATCCGATGAAAAGTTGGCATTTTCAAGGTGGAGATATAAGCACTACTTCAAATTCATTGAGGTCAAAGGCAAGAACTAGGGGTGGAACGGTACATGTATTCGTATTGAACCGAGAGAGAGAGAGAGAGAGAGAGAGAGGCGCGGGCGCGATCGAAAAGTTGCAAAGTGTTTACATTTGTGTGTGTGTGTGTGAGAGAGAGAGAGAGAGAGAGACAGGCGCGGGCGCGATCGAAAAGTCGCAAAGTGTTTACATTTGTGTGTGTGCGTGCGTGTGTGTGTGTGTGTGTGAGCCGAGGCGTTCAAACATCAAAAAGTGTTTAAGTTACTGCTAATTAAAATTTTAAGGAAAACAAATATATTAATCTTATATAATGTGCACAGTCAGTGCACTACAAATAAACTGGTCCAATGCCTTTACTTTATTAATAAAACTTTTAATAAAAAGTTGAGAGAGGTTGATTTAATTTGCAGAGTTAAATGCACTTTATATGGTGTAACTGTTTACTTTTCTTACAAAGATAATGCTTGAAGTGCAGGATAAACCTCTTGCTGTCTGTCGACGTGCAATAAATATTGAAAGTAATGTCCAAACACCTGTCTGTTCTACTCATTTCAACTGACTTAAAAACTGTTAAAAAAAATCCAAATTCTTTGACATATAGCAACTTTTTTTTTTTTTTTTTTTTACAGTAACGCAAATAGTTACTTTCCCTGGTAACGAGTTACTTTTATTATAGAGTAATTCAGTTACTAACTCAGTTCCTTTTTGGAACAAGTAGTGAGTAACTATAACTAATTACTTTTTTAAAGTAACGTTCCCAACACTGTTTACATCAACGGTATTTTTAAATTAAAATGATTGACATGATTGACATTTTTTCGTCTCCTCTTCGCTCTCGTCAAAATGTGTTATCTACCCTGTTATCCACCCATGGCAACAACACTTGACTACGAGATGGGATGCATCTCAAGTCCCTGAGGCTTGGCTCTGGGGGTCTCGTCCAAACACCTCTGAACAACACACCATATAGTCACGGCACGCAGCTCTTTCCCCTTTACTCTTGCTTTAAAGCAGTAAAAAAGGCTGTTCCCACATAGGTAAGCTCTAATTAAGCCAGCCCGTCTTGTTTCCTTGATCTGAATCGATACGTCTACCCTTGTGCAAAGAGAGGGGAGATCAGTAATGCATGCACAAAGACTCATAACAGGTGCAAATATTAATTTCCTGAAACAGACCAAATAATTTGGAAGTCGGTTGGGATTGATTAACATTCGAGGGCTGGTACGGTTCAATATTTACGCCTTGGAGACCCCTGGCCGGGGCCAAATAATGGTGCATAAAACTGCAGCTATGTCTTAATTAAATGCAAGATAATAGGGGCAGGTTTTTCTTGTGAGCCAAGCAGTTTGGCACTGACGGGCTGTAAGTCATGTGGAAGATGTGAGGCCCGGGTCTAATCAATACACATATAAAGCAAGTGCATGTGTGCGCGGACACCCTTTGAAAACACATTGACGTGGCCATGCACACGTAGAATGTGTATGAAGACATTTATTTTCAGTGATTTGCGACAATGTGCGGCAGCCCTTCCCCGATCTGACCGCTCACTTAACGTGTTCGCTTGTTGTCACGAAACACGCTCATTTAGATTTCGCTCAATGGTGAAAAACCTTCCTGATATTTTACAAATCTTGAGCAGAGGAGGAAGTAGCCCATGCAATGACCCTAATACTTAAGGGTTATTTCTTTTGCCCACTGTCCTTTCATTCCACGCGACAGAAATCAAAAGCCTCACTTCTGCCGCTTTGGCAAGAGGCAGTCAATGAAACGGCACCCTCATTAGGAGCCTTAAGAGGCTTTCAGACTTTATCAGGCTTTAAAAGCCGCTGATATCTGTCGACACGGTGCAACACAGTGGGCTCTTGCTTTTAAAGGATGGCACTTTACCTTTAGACCCAATGGCTTTTGTCACGCATTCAGTCAGTTCGCCGAATTCCGGCCATTCCGCTCTGATTTCGACACTTTGCTTGTGTGTCACGGCTGCAATTAGCTTTTATCTCTTTGCTTTTTGTTCTTTATCTGTTACTACACATTACTTTATGATTATCTTTAAATTGCAAACAACTTTATGTGTGATTGCCAATCGTTAGCTATTAGCGTGGTTATCTGAATGTCTACAAACGCTTCAGATAAGTAACGTCGCCAAGTGTTACGTAGGGATTGGAATCTACATCTATGGATTTACTCTTGATAAAGACAAGATGAACTCTTTTTGGGTGTATTACTCCTGACAGATAGAAGTTTCCCATTGTGATTTTATCGTTATACTTGAAGCTCAAATCTATAATCAGATTTAAGGCCAGACTTTTTCATTTCAGTTTCTGTTGAATGGATTTAAGTGTGGTAAAATGTGGTGAATGGTATTAAGAGAGTACTACACTGTACAACAGCATTTTAAAGTCATGTTAAAAAAAAAAAAGAGGAAAATTTGAGAAAATAGGCCTTTACGAGAATAAAGTCATTCGGAAGTAATATTTTGAGTATAAATGTGAAATTCTGAGAAGGAATTCAAAAAAAAATTATAATCATTATTTTAGCGTGGCAGTAAAATGTCACCATTACACTGGTATAGGTCAGTTATTTAGAATCCTTTATTAATATTTCGATTTTTATTTTTTTAAGTCTCAGTAATTTTGTGCTTTTGTTGTGGTATTAGTTTTGATTGAATATTTTGATAGTACTTCATCTTCAACTTCTTTTAATTTGCCTTTAATTTTAGTTTACGTTTTTCATTGAATTTGAATAGTTGTAGTTAACAATAGCAACACTGGTATATGTAACTGAAAGCATAATCATATCACCCAAAATATTAGCTGGAAAGGTAGGGCTGAATTTTGCTCCAGTTTACCAGCAAAACTTGACCGAATCAGAATACAATTGCATCTGGCACTAAAAACCCCGTCTCAGGTGAAAAGCGTATCCGTGAATTGTTTGTAAAAGTTTTCCCCACTTTCAGAAAGAGCAGGCCAGCTGGATTTTCCTTCGACAAAAGGCCTGGATGAAGTGATTGAGAATACACTGAGCTATAGGTACTTGTTTTCCTTCTCCGTCTCACAACTCTTGCCTCTGTCCCGTCGGATTCCTCTCTTCCTCTGCCTCTGCCAGAGCCTTATTACAAGCTGTCAGTTTATTATAAAACATTAGGAAAGCAGAGGGACACTTGCTGTAACTGTCTTATCGATCTGGGGGATAGATTCTGTGATTTAACACCCAAGCCTCCCATATTTCCACATTTTCAGCCTCCTATTAAACCCTGTGCTTTCCTTTAGCTATTGATGTATCAACATTAACTGTTACAAGCAACAACAGAAAATCAATGAGCAACTTTTATTACTGGCTGCATAACACGCTAGCTGGCTCACGCTCCAGTACTTAGCAGGCAGGCCAGACCCGAAACATGCCCCACTCATGTCAGGTGTTTCCTAAGTGATATCTGCACTGGAAATATCAATCATATGAACTCCGGCTGTTCCTGCAGATATTTGCCCCAGAACAGAGCGCTTGGGTGCTATTTTTATGATACCTGGCCTGCGTTGCTACAAGATTCACCGCTAACAACAACTATCAATATCCGGAATGTGCCGGAATTTTGCATTCGATTTCATAGCTCGTACTTTTAGCGATCACTCGCAGCTTTAACTAGCAATACACAAATTCATTTCAAAGTATAATGAGCTAGCGTGCTATAAAATAATAATAGCTCGCCGTTTCTGTCTATCACATGAATCGAAAGGGATGCATTTGAAAAGGAACGCCGTGGCAAAAACAGATCACCCTTAAAGATTTATGAGACCTGCGGTCCTGCTGGGACAAACATATACAGGCTTTGTTTTTCCGATCAATGGGCTGAAGTTCATTATTCACCCTCACCGGTGCCGTGCTTTGCGTTTTTGTGCATTGTAAAGGGGCCCTGTTGTTGTTGCCTGTGCATATCTGAGTTTTTTTTTTCTTTCTTACGTGACCTTTTTTTTCTTGAGGCCTCTCTAGCTTACTAGCTCGTCTACGGCTGCTAATATTGCACCGCGGGTGCATCGCTTCCTTATTCCATGCCAATTAAAGCCTGCGATTTCTCAGGGTACGCCACGAGATCCTCTCAGGTGTGCCCGCGAGCCCGGGACCTTCTCTGCTGAGCCAATCTGGCCGAGCAGGCGCGAGCCGCCGCTGCTGTGGTTGGATGTGTCTATTGATCAGGGAGCTGCCAGGTCTTATTTAAACATTGCACACAAACACAGATAAGGGCGTTACACAATCTCCACCATACACTCCCCCTCTCCCCGGCCTGTCATCTCTCAATCGATTTCATAGAAAGAGTTCTGTGCCGCGGACATCTATAAAAGTGACCCGGTCACAGCAGAAGGTAAACACAGGCCCTTCTCTCAGCCCCCATGAGCCCTCGGGGCAAACATACACTACACAGCTGAGCAGACATGCCCCTTGAAAATAGTACTGTCTGAAAAGTTTGTCAGCTGTTTGTGTGATTTGTTATATATATATATACACACACAGGGCTTGACATAGGGATGTACCGGTATGAAAATTTCATATCACGATTATAGTGACCCAAATTATCACGATTATCACGGTTTTGTTAAAATGAGATGAAAATGTTCAAAAAGAACTGATACGCACACTGAAGTTTTATATTTGGAAATCAACAAACAACAAATAAAATGTAAAAATTGTTGAAATGGTTTCAGTGTGCGCATCAGTTCTTTTTTTTAAGCATATACAACGTTAAATTATATGACCGTTGTCAGTGGCAACGCACTATAACAGCGTACATCTCTTGTATCTTTGCGGACAAGCTCTCTCGTTTCATTAAAATGCTATTATGAATGAGGTTAGTGGATAATTCAGCAGCAAATAACATTTAGTTTTGAACAAATAAAAGATTAAATGTTCCACATTGCTCTTTGTATTGTTATAAAATACTTTAATGAAAAACAAATAAATGTATTTACATGCTATAAAATGAAAAGACATTTATTTTAAATGTATAGCGCAGCTTTTTCATGAGGAAACAACATTTGATAGATAGGACAGAATAAATACCATTAATAATCTTAATCTTTCACTGGGCAAAAGTATTATAGGCCTAATATGAAAGGCTTCAGTATAGATCGCCAGAGCGGCTTATGCACATCCCATGCGCTTGAAGCAACATGGAGTCATTGCGCGCAGCACTTCGCATTGAAAAGTGCAGAAAACAAGGGGAAGAGATACTGATGCTTAGTGTATATCTAGTGTCATATCTATGCAACAGTTTATTCAGCCTTTTCTTTTAACAGTTGTAAATTTCAGTTACTGTGCGCGTGAAGAACAATTCATAGTGCTCTCTACTCCAGTGCGATCTAACAGACACCCGAGAGAAAGACTCATGATTTAGAAACAGAAATAAACGGAGACATTTTGACATTATTTTGTGTGTATTTAAGCGCAATAAGCAGCGAAA
>NC_140222.1:29714100-29751600 GCF_951802725.1 Rutilus rutilus | reverse complement strand
ATGGATTCATCATTTGCCTTTCAGATTTGGCATTATGATTTAATTGCTCATTGACTAAACAATTAGAGGTGAAATTCCATATCCTTGTATATCTTCATTTGCAGTATGCATACTAACAAATTGTAATCAATATGCCATTACTGTAGTGAGTTTGCATACTATATAGCGAATACAGATTGGCTATATTTGTGCATCCATGCCAGTATACAAATGAACCTCACGAGGGCTTTGGGGGGTTGCCGGCATGAATTTCTCGTGGAATGATCTTTTTTCACTTAGAAAATCCTTTCTAATTAAGAAGAGTCCCAGCATATCACAGGGCGAGGGGTGGTGCTGGGGGTGTCTGCGAGTGGATATGTGGGGTCGTCTAGCATGAGCGCTAGTCAAATGAACAATGTATTCCTCAGGACCTAAGGGTTTAGAGGCAGGCTACATCCCGGCCCTAGTGCACACTAAGGCTGTTTCATGAAAAAAAAGAGAGAAAAAGTTGATAATTAGTCCCACAGTGGCTAAATGTTGAGATAGAAAATAAGAGTGCTTACCATGCGATGCTTCAACCTGACTAGATAACTGCTGCTTGTACGTTTTTTCTGCGTTTTTCAGTCTCTGTCAGCAGGGCATGATTAAGCGTTTCTCGTTGCGGATAAATTAAACAAACATGTTAATTCTCTCCTCGCAACCGGCCTCTCTTTTGCTCGGGGCGAAAGAGATCAAGCCATTGTCATCGATCAGTCGACTCTTTTAACCCCTCCCCATGCTTCGGTTTTAATGTTCAAACGTGGCCACAATAATAAGCAATTATAATTTGACTTTTTTGGTAATGTCTATAATCAGTCTGAGAAAGACAGAGCGCAGCTCCCTCGCAGAAATATGGACCAAGAAAACTTCATTCAGTTTAAAAAAAGGTTTCTGAAATTAGAGATATTTATTGTTATTAGACCAGGCAGACAGACATACAGACCGATAGAACAACTGACATACAGACAGACATAGATAGAGAGAGAGAGAGAGAGAGAGAGAGAGAGAGAGAGAGAGAGAGAGAGAGAGAGAGAGAGAGAGAGAGAGAGAGAGAACAACAGACAGATAGAGATGGATAGATGATAGACAGACAGACAGACAGACAGACAGATAGATAGATAGATAGATAGATAGATAGATAGATAGATAGATAGATAGATAGATAGATAGATAGATAGATAGATAGATAGATAGATAGATAGATAGATAGATAGATAGAAAGAACAGACAGGCAGATAGAGAGACAGACATAGATAGATAGATAGATAGATAGATAGATAGATAGATAGATAGATAGATAGATAGATAGATAGATAGATAGATAGATAGATAGATACAACAGACAGGCAGATAGAGAGACAGACAGACATAGATAGATAGATAGATAGATAGATAGATAGATAGATAGATAGATAGATAGATAGACAGACAGACAGACAGACAGAACAACAGATAGATAGATAGATAGATAGACAGACAGACAGACAGAACAACAGATAGATAGATAGATAGATAGATAGATAGATAGATAGATAGATAGATAGAACAAAAGACAGACAGAGATAGACAGATAGACAGAAAAACAGAGATAGACAGACAGACAGAGACAGAACAACAGACAGACTGATAGAGAGATAGACTGACAGATAGATAGATAGACAGACAGATAAATGATAGACAGATAGATAGACAGATAGATAGACAGACAGACAGACAGATAAATGATAGACAGATAGATAGATAGATAGATAGATGATAGACAGACAGACAGAGACAGAACAACAGACAGACTGATAGAGAGATAGACTGACAGATAGATAGACAGACAGATAAATGATAGACAGATAGATAGATAGATGATAGACAGACAGACAGACAGATAAATGATAGACAGATAGATAGAACAACAGACAGATAGAGATAGACAGAGAGACATATAGACAGACAGATAGATAGATAGATAGATAGATAGATAGATAGATAGATAGATAGATAGATAGATAGACTTCATTGTTTGTTTACTTCTTTCCACAAGGGCTAAATTGTCTGGAGCTGGAGAATTGTAATTGGTCATCTTTGGTTAACCCCTCCCCCTCCCGTGTCCTGATTGTGCCTGCTGGTGTCACCCAGGGGTCAAACATCCTCACCAGCGCCATGGAGGACTCAAAGCTTGTTCTACAGACCTCATTACATTGCTGCTGCTACAGTCACTTCCCCCTTCTCCCCCCCACCTCTTTTTTTTTGTCGGCCAAGGCAGTCTCGATTATTTTTAGGGAAAAAGAGAGCAGGCAGAGAAGTGTCAGCTGGCTCATTAGATACGGCTGGGTGGGTCCGAGTGCTTTCACAATCGTTCGGACCCCAGCAGTCTCCATTAGGAGGGACTAGAGCGGGATGACCACGCTCCCGTTCAACCCCGGGTCAAAGGGATAAATAAAAGATCACATGAGGTGGCCCCTCAAAACCTGATTAAATAGAGCCACACGCCAGGGATTCATTAGCAGCTCCCGCCGCCACAGATCATCTGAAACACAAGAACACATGCAGCTCATCTCAACACGTTAGCACACCATAAATTAAAGACATGACAAGGAAAATGTCCACATTTAGAGCATAAAAAGTCTGATGGAAAAACTAAGAGTACATATATAAGGGGCTTATTTCAAAAACATAAAAAAATCTTAATTATTCCAAACTTTTGACTAGATTGCTTTCACAAATGGCTTTGTAGCCTTTGTTTCTGAATTCTGAATTTCGGAACATTTAGCCATATATGAACACAGCAATCGAGCTCGGATCCACACCAGAACAATCGCATCTGGAGCGGTTCTCTTGAGATGAGAAAGCAATCTGACCCAACCGACCCGACGAACCAAGCAGTATCATAATTCATAACGGCTAATGTGTTATATAAAAAGCAGCAGTGTCTGATTCTGTAAGTGAGTGCATTAGTTATCACAGTTGAAATCCAAAGAGCGCCTCTTCATCTTATAATGTTATGTAATTGCTCTTCTCCGTGCATTTAAAGAATTCTGTCCTGGCAAAGCCTTGCTTCCCGCTATAACGGCATTATATAGGCTATGTAATAATGCGGGAATGATGGCTACATCCATATAGTGTTTGCGTGTGTGACAGTTACAAATAATCCACAATAAGCTCATGGAGCGAACTTGTCAATCATCTTGATGGATGATGCAGAGGAAACTGACCAATAAGAGGACAGTTTTACTCACATGTGACTTACATAAACACATTTTGGTACACTTTGAACGGTTTCCTTGTGAAAATGAACCGTACCAAGAAGAAAATGAAACATTGTAACAAATAGAGTCCCTGTTATGGAACAAATCAGCCGATCTACCGGTGTGAAAACGCCCTTAAGTAACTATACAACGGTCTTTATCTCATCTTTTTTTCAGACGTCAAGAACCTGGAGAACTTCCACCTGGTGGAGAGCGTCCAGGAACAGGTCAACGCCGCGCTGCTGGACTACGTCATGTGCAACTATCCACAGCAGACGGACAAGTTCGGCCAGCTTCTGCTGCGGCTGCCAGAGATCCGGGCCATCAGTCTGCAGGCTGAAGAGTATCTGTACTACAAACACCTGAACGGTGACGTGCCCTGCAACAATCTACTCATAGAGATGCTGCACGCCAAACGTGCCTGAGGACCTTCTCGTCTCGACACATCGCGCACTGCTCCCAGCTCCACCTCAGCCCAGCGTCATCACCAGACATAGCCTTCGAAAGACCAGATGCGCATGGGTTTGCGGTGGGACGGACGCTTTGGATCTTATGGAGAGGGCACGGTAATACCTGAAAGCGGTTTGGCTCGAAGGGCAGATGCATTTCTGATAAAGAAATGAAATGAAGTGTTATAATGACCTCTAGGCCGCGGGTTGTCGAACCATGACTGTCAGTCGATATTTGTTCTGTGTGCAGCTGATCGAAACGTCCACTTTACACTCAGACTCAAGGTGGAGGGTTTTGGATTACTAGGAAGGAACTGGGCTCTCTTTTAAGACTGGTTTGCCAGCATTGACCCAAAGTTTCCATTAGGACTGGCCATGTGGCCCTCCTCTGTCTGTTTTAAGGCACACAAGCTGGGCTAGAGCCAGTAGGCGGAGGGAAGACGGACAACCAGCCGTTGCCTGGCAAACCACAAAGACTTTATTCCAACCCCTCACCAAAAAAAAAAACGACGCAACGCATTTCTTTCTTTTTTTTCAAAATTGGCAGTCGTTTCTTCTTCTTTGTCACTTTGAGGCTGCTTTTTGCCAATGTTTTCTCTCCAAAAGTGGAAAAATGGTGAATGTCACAAATCCTGTCGAGAACATGTCCGGGTATTATTTCATCTCAAAATCATAAGAAAGAAATGAGAAATTATATTTTGCTCAAAGAAAACGATGTCTAATATTTGGATTTGAATTATTTAAATTGTACTGTAAATGAAGTAATGAATAAAATGTAAGTAATTCATAATAAAAAAATCATTTTGGAGGTACATGTGCTGAATTGTCATGACATAATTTTTTAAAAAGTAAATGATTCATAATAAAGCAGAATTTTGCAAAATTGTCATGAAAATATTATTATATTATTATTAATTTTATTAAATTTTAGGTAAATTATCATCACATTACATAAATAAATTAAATAGCTCAGTCATAATAAAACAGAATTTTGGGGGGTAAAAATGCTAAATTATAATATAAAAATAATTTCTCATTTTTTATTCTTTGATTTGGGAAAAAAATGCTTAAAAACATTTACCTCACAACACACCTTTTTTTTTTTTTTAACATTTTGCAGTTTGTTCATCAACAAATGTGAATGTAAATAAAGTGCAGTCTCAGAGCCAGAATGAAGAAATGCCGCCTCCGTCAACACAAGACCAAAGCCTGCAGAGAACAAAAAAGAAAGAAAAAAAAAACAACCTTAACTATCAGTATTAATAATTTGTGATGTCACAGTCATGTGAGTCTTGCCTTATTTCATTTCCATGCTAGCTAACCGTGCTGATGTGAATTACGATATGTAAAATAAAAAGTACATATATATATAAAGTATTAATGTTATACAATTGAAAAGAAATGAGGTGTTTACATTCATGTGGGAGATAACTGTGATGCGTTCAATTGCAAAGCAATGATTTCATATAAAAACGAACGTTCAGCAAAGATTATATTCCTCTTGTTTGCTTTCTTAGGTGTGTACAGTTTTCATCTTTCTTGACCAGTACTTAATTATGTCGTGAGACACTAAATCAGAGAGGAATCTCACTTAATACTGAGTTTTTACTTCTTTTTTTTATTTTTATTGTGCTGGCTTGTTTCTGTGGGCACCTGTTTTTACGTTCTACGTTTGAAATGTACGTCACTGGTTAAGCTTAATTTATTGTTTTGGTTTCATCCATGTGTTCCTGCACAGTGCGGTGGGGTCATGACTAAATGTATTTGTTTACTGTAGCACGTTTTTAAAAATGTAGATACGAGATGCAGTTATGGAGCTAAATGGTGATTGAGTGATTCACATTAAACACCCATCAGTCCTACCACTGTAAAATATCAAGAGCTGTACATCTGGTGTGACTGACTGGTGCATCTTTTCTATCGTGAGATTTCAATGAATGTTTTCATGATAGCATCTGTGTTCTATACCAAAGACAGCGTCTGTCCTTCACTTGTACTTACCTGTTTGCTTCACAATGAACGGATGAGAGCTTTGATACTTGGGGACTGCCGTTGTTTTTCCTGAAGCCTTCATTTGACTGTATTATATAAAATTGGTGTTAAAGTCAACATGAAATCAAAATGAATCCAATTTATTTCCTTAATACACTATCTTGGTCTTGTGCACAATTTATGAATGCGTGTTATTTCGTACAAAAAGATTTTTCTTCGTAATCGAACTGCCATTATAGGGCAGAAAATTATGTTAAGAATTCGATTACAAAGCAAAATAAAAGCAAACGAAAGCAAAACAAACAATTGAAAGCGAAACAAACGAATGAAAGCAAAACAAAAGCAAATGAAAGCAAAACAAACAAATGAAAGCAAAACAAAAGCAAATGAAAGCGAAACAAACAGTTGAAAGCAAAACAAACATGAAAGCAAAACAAAAGCAAAGCAAATGAAATCAAAACAAATGAAAGCAAAACAAAAGCAGTAAATAATCAAGATTAACATTTACATAATAAACGGTACTGTGATAATAGAAACCTTACTATTAGCATACATCAGGATGCTTTTTTTTTTTTAAACAAACTTGACCTTCTTTCCCCATAAAATCTCCTCAAAAGTGGGTGCTGGTGGTTTATAAATCCATTGCAAACTTACATTCAGCTCCATTTTGGCATGTAACGGACACTTTTTAAAACCAAAATGTCTCGCTTTACATGTATCTGATTGAATAACCTGCTGCACATGGAAATATGTCACAATAAGGAAGTAAATTGGGTCGTAAATTTCATTTCATGTTGACTTTGCTAAATCTGAGGTCAAAAAGTATCAACACAGTAAAAAACACAGCTGAGGTGACTGTTGTAACACCTGAAAATAAATGTCATGTGTTGATTTAAAGAGCAGTGAAAATGACCACCATGGTGACTTGATATCCCAATCATCAAATGCTTTTTTTTTTCTTTTTTTTTTAAGGAAAGTGATCTTTCTGACATGTTACACACCTTATCGATGTAAATTCTTTCAGACAACAATGGTGTAAAAAGTTTTTTTTACAAGCACAACTGCTTTGATCAACATTTGCTGCATGGCATCTACGCCCCCCATTTGTACATTAAGCCACTTCTTTATCGATTCTAGGGAAACTGATTTGTATTTGCTTCGTTTTGTGACTCTACTGTGTTGTGTGTGATCAGACCGACAATCTTAAAAGGAATCCAGTGCCCCTCGTTCCCATTTTGTTCCCCATCACCGGAAGTCCCGCAGCTGCGTTGGATATCTGCTTACCTGCCTGAATGTCTGGATTGGGATTCTCTTGTTTGTGCGCTGGAAACCGCAGTCAGACCGCATCTCTGATGTCACCTCTTGCCATAAAGAGTTTCCATACAAGCTCTTGGAATCTTTCCATCATATTTTAATAAATGACTATTATGCCAACAGTCGTCATTTTATTTCAGTCTCTGGCAATAATCCATGATCAGTGACCAACAGTTTCTTCCTGACACAAAGATGAACAGATTCACACTGGATACAGAGAATATTCAGATTCCTAATCAGATTCAAGAAAACATACGCAGAAGAACACGTACCTGATCCTGCTACACTCTCATTCAAATATAGTGTGCAGACAGACTAAAAATAAATGAACTGCGAAGAATCATTTTAGCTTATTCAAGATGAAACCTGTACAAAATAGAGTAAACCTTCAGTAAAACATTCAAAGCATTAAGTTCGTTTTTCCACAAATGAACATATTTAGATTGTAGTTTGCTCACTTCAAAGCATGTACACAATATGTTGAAACATTAAGGATATCATTTACAGACTATCTGCACTTTACCAAAACACAAGATGCAGAGAAGTTTCAATGAAGACACGTGTCGGCGTTCTGCTGAGGAGGTGAAATTCCTTCGGCCTCCATGGGTACATTCAGACTGCATTCGTTCGGAAGTCTGTTTTTTGGTGTCTTTAAGTTCTCCTGAAAGAATAAGAAATTAGTAGTTACACTTTTTATGAAAATAATATACTTTAAAAGGATATTCAAACTGTAATGTAATCAGACACTTAATGGTATGGTAATTGCAATTAAATTCAAATGTATTATAGTTCAAATTTATATTAAATGCAATTACTTGAACTTGAACCACAATTCCAAATGTGGCCAAACTTATTCAAACTTTTAATGTAATACCAACAATATGATTTCCACATTGTTAGATAGATATTTCTCTCTATATAAACCAAACCAAAATGTAATTATTCTCACTCACACGGGTACAAAACGGCATTTACACATTATATTGTACAGTTCAGCAAAACTGACCAAAGAGTTGTACCAAATTCTTCACAGAAACAGATCTGAGCTGTTTTACTGTAAATCGAAAATAGACTGTGTAGACAGCATATATTCGGGCAAGAGCCCTAAACCAACACGACCGCACGACTTGCTGAAGCCCGTTATTTTGAGAGGCGCCTTGCTGAGAGACTGTGAGAACAGACTGTGGCAGATTCATTCAGACCGCTTCAATCCATCAATACGCTAGTCAGTCACAGACAACAAGAGATTAACTCTGGATTATTTCACCACAACGATGAGTAAATATATCCTGGAAGTAAATCGCAATGGAATGAAAGCCGCAATCAACACTATTCACTTACGCAGACCCTTGTGAAATAGAAGTACACTTTAGCATACTTTCTTTTGGAAATAATCTACTTTAAAATAATATACTGTACTTAAGAGCAAACTGAATGTTTTATTCGGACAATTACTGTAGTTGAATTGTGAATTGCAATTGAAATGAAAATATCAGTTTAAATTTATATTAAATGCAATTAGTTGAACTTAAGAGCATTTTTTTACCACTTGAGTAGGACTTAATCTTTATATGTAATGTCATAGTTACTTATATTGTTGTTGAAATATGAAAGTGTACCGCCGAATATACCAATAAGCATTTGTGATAAACTAAAAGACTTTAATGTAATTTTTATCATGTATTTAAATATACTTGCAATTACACAATGTAATGATTATGTAACTAAGTAGCACGACAAAGGATCATTTAAAATTATCGGCCACCATATCGGTATCTATATATTCATTTTTAATATTATCATTATCGGCGCGGAAATAAATTTGGCTGTTATATAAAAGCCGATAAATAATGGATTATTTACTTCAGCTGAGACACTTCGGATGAAATATGATTGGAATCACTTCAAAAAATAAAATACAGTTAAGCGCAAGTCTGTCATATAGGCTACATAAAATTATAATGAGAACATTCTAATTTTGTGTTTGGGACATGGCTTTTAATGGTGAGATTTTTGTTTTTGTAATCAGGCTCTCAAAAATTATATAAAAACTTGGATTTAGATTTATCGGCCAATATACCGGTTATCGGCTTTCAAATGTAAAGAATTATCGGTTATCGGTTAATTTTCATATCAGTGCTTCCCTAAATACAATGATTTAAAATGTACTTCAAAGTAAAGATTTTAATTTGTCATTATTACAAAGTGCACTTTCTAAAAGTGCACTTGAGTATGTTAATAAACAGTCTTGAAAGTGAACTATTTAAGTAGGCTACACTTAAGTGGTCTTTTATTTAATTAATATTATATTATAAATATATACTTTTTAAGATTTGAATTAACCTACAAGTGCACATTCAATACAATTAAGCACACTTTTCTTTTACAAGGATTAGTCCAGCCAAAAATTTACATTTTGTCATTTACTCACTCTCGTGTTGTTCCAAACCTTTATAACTTTCTTTCTATGTGGAAAGCAAAATAAGAAAATTGTGTTTTTGTATATTGAATGAAAGTCATTTCTAAAACAACATCACTGAACCCAACTGACTTTCCTTTTCACAGGTTTGAAACGACACACGTTTAAAAGTGTTTAAAAGTAAAAAGTGACAGAATTTAGAATTTTAACCGTAATTGTAATATTCATTAACATATCATTAATTATGTCCAGCTAACAACCTCGTCACTGTAAAAGAAGAAAAAAAAGTTGCTGCCTTAAATTTTTAAGTACAATCAACTTAAGTCATTTCAACTCAAATGACATTAAACTGACTTTAAAAAAAAGAGTTGAATCTTGTACAAAGCTGAAAACTGCTTAAAGGAATGTAAAAAATATATGCTGAAATACATGCTGTCATAACTTATTGATCATATCATTTTTTACAGTGTACATATTTAATAATATCAGCCCTGTGTCTTTGATACAAAGAGTAAAGGCCTATAAATAATCAGCATCCATCAATAAATAGACATCAGACCACGGTTATATGTAGCGAGAAACTTTTAGCTCAGTTTAAAATAATGCTCGGAGGCCTTGACCCAAACTTCCCAACTACTGAAATGGACGAATTAATAGATGCATATTAAATAGGAGCAGTTAGATTGTTATGCTAAACCTCACCTCAACATGCAAAACAAATGTGGTGGGTTTGAAATGGAACACAGCGAAGGTCACCGTCCTTTCATTTAAATGCATGTATTATACATAAGTTTATATATAAAAAAAGAAGGACCACAAAAGCACTAATGTGTATTTTCTATCCTTATTAGTCATGAGAAAAAAAAAAAAAAAAGAGAGATAAAAAAAAAAAACTCTTTAAGCACCTGGACCTCGCTCTCAGCATTCCATTAATTACTCAGACAATGGCAACAACTTCAGAGGCAGATTTTTCAATTTCAGAGAGAAAAAGAGGCAGACAGACAGAGAGAGGGAAGAGAGAAGAGAAATGAAGGCAGGGAGAGGGGGAACGAGATAGATGGAGGGAGATGGAGAGAGAAACGCATGTATTCAGGCTCTTCATGCTATACCAGCACTTAAATCCAACGGACCTCCCATAAAAAAGACTCAAGGTTACGTCCGATTGAAAATCCTCACAAACAACCACTTCAGAAATCCATTTAGAGCCAGTGCTAGAACATCTAATTCAAACATGTTGTCCTGTTAAAATGGTCGCGTAGTTCCTCTAAAACTCTTTTTCTGCTGCTGCCGTTTGTAAAGGCGATTAAATTTCCACATTCTGAAGCACAAAGACATAATTACACAGGATCAGAAATGCAGCCCAAACAGAAGGTCAGACATGAAAAATGACCTCTTATTGTCATAAATGATAGGCCGTTTTGCCAAGAGTAATTTGTAACAATACCTCCGCTCGAAGTTCATCGAAACGGCCAATGGAACACGGCCCAGATAGGAAAAACTGGTTTGTAGATAATAAGAGTTCAATGAAGTGTGTGTATATATATGAAGCTATATGTATACATATATGTATACATACCAAGAAGCTCACTTATCATTTCTTCTTGAAAGAAAGTTTTAATTGTCATAATTTCCTCACCCTCATGTTGTTCCAAATCCGTTTGACTTATGATTATGAAGAATGATAACGCTGTTTTGTGGGGTTTTTTTTATTATTTTTTTATAAAGGACAAATTAGATGGACAAATGTTGTTTGGAATCATCAACTAAAACTACTACAACTTTTAAAAGTGTTTTTGTTCATTGAAATTAATCTGAAACAAGTTTAGTATATATTAGATGAAAAACTTAAACTTAAGGAAAGTTAGAAATGTTGGCAACTAACTGAAAAAAGTTGAAGTTGAAGCACAAAAATTACTGGAAACAAAAACAAAAACGGGTAAATTAATAGATTTGTAAAATATTTGTAAAATAGATTTGAAATATTGTGCACAAGACACATCAACCACTTTCATAGTGAGTTTTTCGTAATTTTTTGAGTTTGTCTCCATTAACTTTTACTGTAAAAGAGAACAAAGCACTCAGGACAATGTACTAAACTAATCTGATCATATTTTATTGTGCTTTTTTTTGTCCTTTTTAAAGCTTCCCTGCTGCCTGTATTTTATTGCAAGGAAAAGGGCAGCTTGAACATTATGCTAAACCTCTTCTGTTGTGTTGCACGAAAGAACAAAGGTCATACAGGTCTGGAAAATATATGAGCTTTGAAATTAAATGATTTAAGATGCTATTTCATTACAACCCAGTTACTTATAAAACATACTGTAAGTCATTTAGACAAGTAAATCTGGTTAAATATTTGAGGCTACGGTAACACGCTAACTCTAAGCAGACTCTGTTTCACTAAAACGCCTTTAAGAAGACAACTTCCAATCATTTAAATTATAGCAGTATTACTGCAAAATCTGCAACCTATAATAATTGAATAAGTGGTAGCAGTTAAGCGCTTCTGGTTGGAATGAAGGCCAGACTCAGAGTGAAACATCGCTAATGAGATCCGATATGCCTAAAACACTTAACAACGTGCCTATGAATCCAAGAAAAATACTTTCTAAATGACAAGCCAACAAACTGAAACCAGATAGCTAGCCATTGTATCATGAACCAACCCAAATTCTCAGAAGTTCAAATATCTTTTTTTTTTTAAACTAATAAAACAATAAATCGAGGCTAAAATGTGCTGCGTTCGTTTTTGAATTACAATTGGGATTTGGTGGGTTATGGATACCGTTGTTGGCGAAGACACACAAAAAGTACACAAACATATTCTGTTTTAAAGGTCTTCCTGGATCGTCCCTTTTAAAATAAGGGGAGGGTGTATCCAAGGTCAGTTCCTGATTGTGCCTCCTCCAATGAGGTGCAAGATTCAATACTTAAGTGCTTCTTTGTGGTCTGACAATGAGAAGTGTCAGAATTTTCAATACATATTCTTGGAAATGTCACCCAAGGTCGTACGAGCACGGCAGGAGCTCGAGCAGACAAACATGAATATATAACGAAATCAAACACAAGGGATGACATGCTCTTTGTGGACACGGCTACAAAATCGTGCATGCTGTTTAACATAACTTTACAGCTACACAAATTCAATAATAACAGCCTGGAAAAAGCTGGTGAAGCTGAACTTTGCAGGTGTTGAACTTGTTCAGAGACTGAACGGGTCCCCGCTGTTCAACCTTGAGTTGTGACCCGCTAATAGAACGCTCAGGAAATAGCAGAGATTGGGAAGGTTCACACCGAGGCACAAGCAAAATCAAACACAATAATGCAACGCTGCTACACACATGCTACACTTGTCAAAACTCCAGCTCTGGGATCTATCTGTCAGGCCTGAAGGCCGATCACATGTGGTGAACAAATAGGGATGTATGTTTGGGAACAGAAAATTAAGTCAATGACACTGCTCATAATCAGATGATTGTGGCATAACAGCAACAAAACTAAAACAGATTAACATTGTTAACATTTATAATGTTTATGTCTTGTTCCAACTGGTTTGAATTTTTTCATTATTTTCTGTGGTAATCAACAGCATGCCACGGATGTTTCTGATAAATCGACTTATTTTGAAATGAACCTGGATCAGACATTATTTCAAACAGCAAAGCGTTATTTTCATTCCGATGCACTAATGCACCAAATAGTATCTCTATCATTTTTATCTTCTTCAAGACAGCCAGCAGCACCTGCTTGACAACTTTAGGACGTTCGCCAGACATACAAGATATGCAATAGTAACGCAAAAACATCACATTAGGATTTTGGTGAAGAAAGAGCATTGAAGAACCTTTGGCCGTCCGCCTTGCCTTCTTCTGATAAACAGCTGCTCGTACGCAGCAGATAGTTGATGGCAAATCAGCAGTTATTTAGTCTGCCAGTCGATCCTTGGAGACCGTTCAGTTCCTCTACAACACTGGTTCCCTGGCAGCAGCTACTTGATATCAGACAGCCTGTGTACGCCAAGTGAACATGACACGCTCTGAAAGAGGGCCACATCAGAGGGCCGGAGCCTGGGACCATCAAAGAGAGCGCGGAGGGAGCTCCGGGGGGAGCGCTGGTGTGCATCTGTTTCAGTATGCATCAGAGAGGAGGGCTGCGTTGTGTCACCTGCAGAGAGAACCAGGCGAAGCCCGTCAAGCTGTCGTTGACCTGTGGCAAGATTGTCGGTGCCTGCCGCCACTGTTAGCGTGTGTGCGCGTTCGCAAAAGGAGAAATCGTATCTGCTTAACATCAGAGAGCCGAAGGAATTCTGACTGACATTGTGTGATGTGTATACTAACAGGCTGTAGATCATGGGCAGATGTGAAATACCTCTCCTGAGAACTGTTTACTTATTTCTTTTTACACTTGGGCCAGATTCGAACCCAATTTTCCCACATGAGCACCTTGGCTTAATTTGACTCGGGGAAACATGCTAATTGCAAGGCAAAGGCTCTGACATTTAAAGCGATAGTCCACCCAAAAATCATTGTTTACTCCATCCTCATGTTGTTCCAAACTACTATCAATTTATTTTGTCCACCTTTTTTGTAGAAAGAAATCCTGGGCACGTTAAGCAGCGACCTAATGAAAACATAACAGTGCAAAAAGTTTAGCTCCACCTTCTTGAGATGATAAATGCTATAACTCAGTTGCAAAACCTATTGACCTACTTATTTAGGGGTCGTTCACAGATTTTCACTCCACTTCGCAACTTTTCCATTGTTTTTCCAATTTAAACATGCACATGCACCAAAATTAATTCTGTGTGAATTTCTCATTTTGTAACATTCTATACCATTATTCCAGAATGCATTGCAATAATTATTCCTCCAAGATCACTGGACAAGACAAAATAGTTACATTTCATTCAATGTGGAAATATGGGTAAAAAATTTTTTTTTTATTATTTGACCCAACATTTGTGTTTATGCTACTGTATTTAGAGTCTTTAGCTTAGCAACATGCTAATGTCAAACTGTTGAAATCAAATGTGAGTCACAGTCTCACAGATTAACGCTATTTGTTTGCATGCACAGTTTCTGACAATGTAGAATTAGTTTAAGGTTACATGATCGTTAGAGACTTTTGGTTTTGATATTTATTAATATCAGTTTGTCTAGTTTGATGCTACAATCCAATTTTTTAAATGACTCAAACACACACAAATCTAAAGATAAAGGCATTTCCCAAGTGTGTGAAAAGCGCAAATTAAAACAATCTTTTTTGAAATGAGAGACATTTTTATGAATCTCTTTTGGCTAGCGCTGGACACACATGGGGAGATCAGAAAACAAATGCCGTCTTTGATATACACGTCAGATTCAAATTTGGCACTCATGAATAATGAATGCGTGTGGTGGGGGAGCATCTTCAATGAGCCAGGAGAGAGCAGTGGTAGAGTCTGGCACACGGCTCTAATGACTTCACCCAGAGACCACCATGAGCCTCTGCGAGTCATTTCACACCACTAACAACAGCAGCACGCTATGGGAGCGCAAGCTGTTTAATTAAGCATTAGACTAATCTGCCTCTATTGAGCCAAACGTCTGTAGGACTCCGAGAGGGGGATATGATATTTGAAATGTTTTGGGTCAAAATGAGAGCGTGGTCCCGTTCTCTTAAACTGCTGACCTGCATTTCAGTGTAAACAGGAAATTACCACCAACATGAACGGAAGCATCTTCTTTGTCTCACACGGTTAAAAAATTATTTTCATGATTTGTTATCACAACTTTTTTTCTTTTGTCAAATTAACTTACAAGATAATTAATGTGGTTCAGATAATGGTTTGAGTTTCTATTTATTAAACCAATCTCCTTCAATGTATTAACTAAAAAAAATTTAAGGCAACCAGGTAACTTACTCTTTTAAGTCTAACCAACAATATTTTTTAACAGTGCAGCTGTGTAAATGCAGTACAATTACAACACGGACAGTCCTCCTTAAGTGACCTGGGGTCAAGTGCTACAATGAAGACAAGAGAGATCAGCAAATCTCCAGTCTGTCCCTCTGATCCTTGATCTTATAATGTTACATGGTATTAGGGTCATATTTGATACAAAGGTCAAATAACTGTCTAGAAGAGTCAACATAGATCATGTAAGCATATAGAAAATTAAAGATATACTCAGATCTAATAGATTTACCTGCTCAAAAGTTCATCTAAGCATGCGGTGCTTCTGATTTCAAGCTCTGTCTGGGTGGGTGGACTAGGGTCAATACAGGGCCTGTAGGAAGTGACTTCATCAGTGAAAAGATGTCAGCTTGTTTTCCTTTTTTCTTTTCCTGTTGTGTTCTGATAGGAACTTCCTCTCCAATGGGGGTGGAAGTAGGTGTCACTCTCCAATCCACCCACACCACAAGGGGAAATGTCCATCACACGCCCCGACCAGCCTGACGATACAGTCAACACCAGGGTAAAGATGAGCAGACTTTAGATCCCACGAGTGACGATTAATTAACATTCTATCTCCGTACAGATGACACCAGGATGACCGTTTCCATTTTTCTCTTTTTTATCTCCAAATGTTTCACGTCCATTCAAAAAAGTAGCGCATTTGGAACATGCCTTCACTGTCATTTCTGGGTGAACTATCGCTTTAAAAGACACCGCAGATGGCGCTGTAAAGGGAAAAAGGTCCCCACAACAAACAGTTTCTGTTGTTCACATATGTACAGTAGCCTCCCTCAATGGGCCTTCATGATCTAAAGCTGCCGATGTTTGTGGTCTGGCTTCTTTCTTCCTGCAGAGTTAGTCACAGGAGCTCAGGTGGCCGTTTTCATAGAGTGACATAACAGCTCTGTGCCTCTCTTCCTCTCTTCGCTGATAGATTGGTAGGAGCAAGTGTCCTGCTGGCGAAGCCCCCAAGCCACAGGAAACCTCATCGGTTGCAGTGTCTAACGAGGATGTGAGCTGTGGTGATGGCATATTAATGCTCGGGCCCCGATGGACAGCGAGAATAAAAAGACAACACGGCGATGATTCAATACGAATTGTTTCAGGTGAAACAATGGTCTCTGAGACTAGCCGTTCAAAGAGTGTGGGAGAGGTGAGTCCATCTGCACTCTGAGGTTTGAAATATTTGTCATTGTTTTTCAGCTAAATGCCTCTTTATTTTGGTGTATTGTCAGTGGGATTGAAGGTTCAACGTGTTCAAAGCTTTTTTCCAGTGCTAAAATATTTGAAAAGTTGAATATATATATATATATATATATATTCACACAAAAATGTAAAAAATATAAATATTGAATAAATTAATAAAAAAATATATATATATATTTTCAACTATTTTAGCTCAAGTAATAAATGTATATATATATATATATATATATATATAGCCTATATAGTAATAAAAAAATGGATGAATGCCCAAAAGGCTGAGCTGGTCCATGTTATCTATCGCTCATCAGCAACAACAGTAATTTGAGAAAGAAACTTTAGCAGAGGCCTTTCAGGAGTTTGCCTCATTGATCCAATTAAACGATGCTCCCCAAACGAACTCCGTTTTGGCCTGATTTTGTTATAAATTACGTCACACCAGTTTGTTCTTTGATTTCGCATGAAGCATATCTGACCTTTACTATGGTGTAAGGTCAATTACTTCAAATTTGCATTCGCAAATTAGCGTCAATTACTTCAAATTCTTCACACGAATTGTGATCTGATCTCTGTCCTAGTGGACCTTAATACCATTCCCTCAGATTATCCTGTCCTGTATCCATCATAAAAAAGGCACACAAAAAAATCAACAAATAAGATTTCAAAATTCATGATATGGTATCTGATTTAAATGCCACATGCAAAAACTTATTTAAAAGTTATGATAAAAGTTAAAAGAGACTAAAGAGCCCCAAAATACAATATTTGCGAAGGAGAAACAATAAAGTAGCAAATTTTAATTTCAAAATATTTTAGAGACGAGCAGTTATTGAGTTGTTACTGACAAACATAAAATGTTTGTCATTCTGCAGTCTATCGGTGCCTTTTCATATTAATTGTTTTTTTGGCACAAAAACTGTTTAATTAGCTTTGACTGAAGCACGATTGACCTCTCGTGTGGCCGGGGGAATGAGTCCTGACAGCACTGTGCAGGTGTGAAGTAAAACAGGAATCAGTGTAGCACCTCCGCTGGTGTGTCAAGAGCCTGCAAGTCAGGAGATCCCCATGGGGCTGAACAAGTGTGTGTGTGTGTGTGTGTGTGTGTGGGAGAGAGACACGACTAGCACGAGGTCCTGTGGCTGACAGCAGCTCCCCTGCCAGGATGTGTAACCTCACACGGCCAAAACAGGAAGCCCTGCCACTCACTTAGTGATTGACACACTGGCGGAAGTTCATAAAGGTTCCAGAAGGGCTGTAGTCCATGTTCAAGGGTTGGTGACTGGGCCACCTGGTACAGTGTAATGAGGACGAGAGTGCTCTCGTTACATATAAGAGCATACTTGCCTGTCCGCCAGTCCTCCTCTGGGTCAAATAGTGCTGTGATAAATACTGTCATAAATACCCTCATAAAAAGAAAAGTTATATGTAAAATCAAATTAAATTAAATAAATCAATAATATGATTTCTCTATTTATAAGCATCTCGACACAGCAACAGCCAAATCTGTTTGGAAAACACTAAACAAAAAGTAAAGTAAAACAAATCTAAACTACAGAAAACAAATAAATAATAAATAAAATAAATTAATGAATAAAATAACGGTGGAAATAAATAAATAAAATAAAAAAAGCCCGGCAAAACAAAACAAACAAATATTTCTCTATTTTTTGAGCATCTCGGGAATGCTAAATTAGCTAATGAGTGAAGCAAACTTGTTTAAAAAAAATAAAACAAAAATCAAAGCAAATCAAAACAACAGAAAAAAAATATATATATATATAAATAAAATGAATCAATAAAATAATGCTATAAATAAATGAAAAACAACACAAAAAGCACAGCAAAACAAAACAAACCAAAGAAAGCAACATTAGCTAATGGGTGAAGCAGACCTGTTTGAAAACATAAAATGAGAAAACAAAACACAAAACTATGCAACAGACAAAAGAAAAATAATAAACATTAGCGAAGGGGTGGAGAGACTGGCAACCTGACTGAAAAACAAAAGTACAGTGAGGCCTTTGAGAGTCAAAAGAAACTCCAAAGAGGCTTTTTTAAGCCAAATGAGATCAATATGTGGAGATCTCAGCGGCGGAGATCTGATCGGGTAAGAGCGAGAACAGGCTGTCGTCTCACAGCTGAGAGCGATCATGACTCTTGCATCATGGGATGCGTCACTGTATGACACAATGCCGGTTCACACTAAACTGCCAATTATCAGCAAGCCTCGCCCTCCTCTCCTCACTTCTCTACACTTCAAACTGATTCACACCTCTGGGAATCTGGACATTTCCATGTAAAGCCTCAAGTGTGAATTAAATTGTGGTATTAGATTTTTGTTTACAGTGTGCAAAAAAGCAATGATCAGTATCTCAGACCACCCAAACGAACACAAAATATGTGAAGTTGAAGTATGATGTATTCAGGGGGGAAGTAATTTTAGGAATTTGTAATCAGAATCATGTTTAAAGTGTGATAAGTGTACTACTAGTCTGACACTACAGATACAGACATCATTTTTTTGTCGGCCACCAGAGGGCTGCTGTCTTTGATGATCGCTCTGCTTCCACTGAGTGTAACATGTTTTAAGTGAATATGGTTATTAATGACTTATTATAAATTATACATTTTTATTACCATCCTAGTGATTTCAAGATACTTCAAATGAATAATAGGTTGCCAACAACACTGAAGAATAACTAAAATGCTACTGTAGTGCTAGAAAAAGTAGTTTTCTATACTGTAATCTGTTGTTATATTGTACATAAACCAATAATTATTTAAAAAATCCAACCTGAAATATATGTAATTTTTGATAGTAACTTGAAGTGGTCAAGATTTTAATTCATCCCAGTTTTAGATTAATTCAGTTTTGTTCACTGATTCATTATCCCTTTCTGAAGGTTACAGCATTAGTGAGTCAGTGAATCGTTCACTTTACCAATGTGTTATTTTACTACAAAAAAGGTAGTTCACTTTAGCATCATTTTAAATTGAGTAGTTTGTAGCTTGACTAGTTTCAAGGTAGCTTCAACATTGCATGAGAAGAAACCAAAGTAAAAAACAAATTAGTATTTATCGGCACTGGTACAGATTTTTGAGCTCGGGCAAAGGGGTTTGGTATCATTTTAGTGTCAGGGGGAGCAAATTGATTTTCTTTTCAGATGTCAAATAACCTTGGATCCTTATTGATAGATGGGTGCAGAAGTGGCGTGAGGCCTTACCTGTCCAGAGAGGTGGACACTAGTGTCAGGACACCGCAGGTCTTCATTCAGGTTGTCATGGACACAGAGGAGGGACAGATGTCCTGCGAAGTCACATGACAGTCACAATTAATCAATGACCCAGAAAGGCAACAGACAAAAAGATTTGTGGTTAAAATATGCACGATGTTACAAATAAACACCCGTTGCAAATTACAAAATGCTTATCAACCTGGATGTAACTCTTCCGTTCGAGTGTCTCGCCAAAAAAAGCGAAACAATCCATCGTGCAAGCTAATATTTCACTGCGCATCAATAAAGTACAAGCTATATTTTTAAAACCTTTATCAAACGCCCTCAGAAAAAAAGACACAAAACATCTATATGGCATAAATTCCTCAAATTTATGGCCGACTTGTGTTTAGACGCTATGATAGTACTGTAGGGATGAGCACAATCTTTGCCTCCCATCCCAGAGGGCTCAGTCACCAATTGGTGGGGTCTTTGTGTGCCCATAAATCTGGGGACATTTCATAATACGCAGAGTCATCAGGCCAGTGAGCGGCATGTAACAGAGTACATACCAGGCTTTGTGCATCAGTGCTATGGTTTCATTCAAGAGTCACTTACTATTAAAGTGAGAAGTCAGATAAGTGCTAGAGAAGCTTATCCTTCACAATAAACAATCACAGACTTCCACATTCAAAGAACAGTCGAGTTGTTTAAGTGGAGCAGACGTGTGAGAGCTCGGCTTCACTTTATGTCAAATCTCCACATTACAGTACAAGGCAAGCAGTAACAGATCTCTTTGTATGTGTGAAATTCTACATCTGAGGATGTCCCAAAGGGAGGTTTCACCAGATTTAGCCAAGTAAACCCAATTTTGTCCCCAAAGAATAGCCCCCTCAGCACACAGAACTGTCGTGGTGGGAAAGCGGCCTGCGTCAGGATTAATCTCCTGCAAAGGAGGGTGGGTCAGGGCAGCCAGAACTCATTTGGTGTGTTGCTATGAAATGGCTGCCCATCAGGAATATCTTCATCTATCACTGTCTCATCTACATGGGTGGATATGGAGGGATGAAGGGCTGTAAGGAGAGAGGGAGGGTGAAAGAGGCGTCCAGAGGAGAGAGGTCAGTGCATTCAAGGAGTCCATCATTCTGATGTGTCAAGCGTCTCTTAACCGAGTTTGTGGAAGTGTTGGTGTGTGTTCAGCGATATGAAGCTTAGCTTCACCATGCTGTTCTGAGACTAATAAAATGTGAGAAAACACACCATTCCACAAAGTTACAAATAGCCAAAAAACAAAACAAAAGGAGGATACTATAAGAGGCACTAAATACAACGGCAAAAATAGTGATTGTTTCCGAATAGGTTTCTAAAACACTCCCTCCGCCATCATTCTGGGCTGTTATTTTCTCAATTGACAGTCTTACATCAGCACTTTAGAAACTTCAAGGTTTCAACACTGGCCCAAGATCTCAAAGTAGTTATGATAAAACAGTACCAGCTGAGGTAAACACCTAAGGGTAAACAGAGTGTAAAACCCAGAGGCAGATTTAGTTCTGGACCAACTGTTCAATTCTTTGCGATCAGGCAGGTGTAATGGCAGATATCTGAGAGCAGAAATAGAGAATGAAATACCTGCAGGTGCTCAAGAGACAATGAAAAGCTCAGTTTTGCTGCTGTTTCTTATCCGCTGTTATTGTTATTGGTGGTGACCAATACTGGATGATTGAGGTTGTTTTTTTGTTTTTTTTGACTAAAATGTTATAAAACAGATCTTAAATGCTGATTGGTTAATTATGGAAGCTTGTTTCTGCCCAAAATAAAAGAATAAAAAAGGTAAATGCGACTTTATATCACAATTCTGACTTTTTTTCTCACGATTGCGAGTTTACATCTCGAGATATAAAGTCACAATTGCGTGATATACAGTCACAATCGTGTGTTATAAAGTCACAATTGCGTGATATAAAGGCACAATTTCCTGTTATAAAGTCAGAATTGTGAGATCAACTTTTTTCCTTCGAATTGGACTTTATGACTCGCAATTGCAAGTTTATATCTCACAGTTCTGAGAAAAGATCGCAATTCTGCCTTTTTTTCTCGCAATTGCAAGTTTATATCTCGCGATTCTAACTTTATAACACGCAATTGCGAGTTTATATCACGTGATTCTGACATCTTTTCTCAGAATTGTAAGATATAAACTTGCAAATTGCGAGTTCTAAAATATTTATATCTCGCAATTCTGAATTTACGAGCCGCAATTGCAAGTTTACATCTCGCAATTCTGATTATATTTCTCAGAATTGCTTGATATAAAATCGCAATTGCGTCTCTTAAATTCGTAATTAGTGAGATTTAAAAAAAATCGCAATTATCTTTTTAAATGTTTTATTCTGTGGCAGAAACAAGCATGCGAGCATTCTAAGCTCAAAGTGTATGATAGGGCATGCGTACTGTGATGTAATTTCATTAGCATGTTGGTACGCAAGCAGCCAGATCTTTCTAACCACACGTACTCTGTACGCTCAGCTTGCAGTGCCTTGAATTTTTTTCCGCTAATTAGTTTGTCTACATGGTGGCATTACTGTCCCTGTCCGTTGTTTCACAACTGAAAAAGAAACGAAACAACAAACCACTGGAGATGCAACAACAACAGACAGCCGCACTAAAGAGCGCTTGTTTGAGAAAATTAAGAAATACTCTAGTTTAAACTAGTACAAAGACATTTTACTGTTAATAACTTTTGTAGAGAAATAGAGCTGGGTAAAATTTTCCAGTCAGCATGTGTCAGCCGTCTGGGTTTGCGCACGCTATCAAATGAACTTTGAAAGCTGTGCGTTCAGCTGTATGTGTACGCAAAGCATCCACTTAAAAAGTTAAGTATATTGTGTTATTTAGCTGCGCCAAAAAACAGTGTAGTAACAGCTATGAAGCAAACCACCAACAATACATAAAAATAAGTTCTGTGAGGTCTTATTGTACAAGGGACTATTGAGAAATGAGTAATCGAAAAGTCTCTTAAAAAGCCTCATCTGTTTCTCAGCCTGATTTCAGTTCCTACATCTGCAAATGTCAATAAATGGACATCAACATAAGCGGACATGAGGTATTCAATAATTTCAGAAGACCTGGTAAACCTTCAGAGTTGTCAGGAAGTTTTTACTTTCTGGAAATATCTGACTGTGTTGTCTCGGCCTGCTCTCTCCAACTTTGAGAGAAGCCAGGCACTACAGGATAATCACAGTTTAATAGGAGCAAATATTGAAAGCAGGAGCTGACCAACCAGATCCCCTTTCCTAGTGCTCTCTCCCAGTGCGCCCGAGAAAAACGCTAGCACATGGGTGCCTAAGAAATCGATAATTCCATGATATATCAATTAACGTGAAAAAATAGAGGAAACTGTCGTATTGACGTCCGTTCATTGTTTGAGTTGGAATCGTCCAGTCGAAGTGTTGGAAACGCAGCTCTGTTGAAAAATCTGACAACCTTGTTCAATTCATGTACTGTATACCGATCTAGAGTTTCAGCATGAAAAATGAGACTCAAAAACGTCCAAGACGAAGTCCAGATGAATGTATTGATGTCCTTTTTTGTAATGTACAATGTGTTTTTTACGTACTTGTTCTTTAGATGAACTTGTGAGGTACGCTTTCCCTCTCAGGCGTCCTATTTGCCATGCAGAGCCGTTGCATGCTGGAAGAGGGAAATGTCTATAGACTGGGGCCTCTTTCTAATGATTTCCCACACCTGCACATCTGCTGCCGTTTTAATTAATACTCTAAGGAGGTTTGTCACGAGTAATCAAAAACATTGTCACTTATGAAATCCTTCATTATAGAACAAAAATCAATACTTTACATGAGTAGAATGAGGACGCTCATAAAGTAGCCCACATCACAATAAAAAAATATAATTAAGAAAAAGCAGGATAAAAGTGTAGAAAGACTTTATTTGGGGCTTTCACCACTCCAGGGATTTTTTTTCCTTTCTGTGAAGCAGCAACACGTGGTGAAGGGCTGGGCATCATTTTCATGCAGGCCTTGGTTCTTCAGCTTCATATGGGTGGAAAGGGGGGGGGGGGGGGGCACGACAAAGGCAATAGTCGCATCAGCTCTCTTCAGCTCTGCAGCATCACCACAACCTCTCTCCTCGCTGATTTATGGCTCACCGCTGACCTCTGAGGTCGTAACATGGTGATGGGTGACTGGCTCTCAACGGTAAGCTACTGGCACTTGACAAAGTGCCGAGAGCAGAATGAATTTACTCCTCTTTTCCTCAATCATCAACAGGCGCACGCCGGCTTTCTGCCCTGACCCCCTCTCATCTTGACTGCTATAACAAGATCTCCCATCTCATGGAGGAGCGAGGGAGAGGGAGGCTGAAAAATTTACTGTCATTCCTACTTTCCAATGAGCTCCGGTGAGCACTTCTTTCACCTTCAAGTTGCTTCGCGTGCTGGGGATAAGGAGGGGAGGGATGGTTGGTTGGGACGGGGGCGAATGCACTTTGATGCACCTGTCTAACTTTGGGTCATTCACTAGAGGTACTTCAATCTGCATTTGCTTCCATCAACTTGATAACGGCACCTGAACGCAAGTTAAATTTAATAAGCAAATAAATCTCCATAAACGTGGACGTTTCACGTACCTCGTTCATCAGAGGTGTCCACCATGGATGTGCCAGTTAGCCGCAAACAAATACTTACTAACGCATTCATTAACGACGTATGGAAAAAATCCATTCGGTTACTTCGCCTTTTATTGTCGCTACACCAGCACTAGGTGGGGGATTGTAAATTTAGGCAACATAAAATGCATAATTTCCTAAAGTAGGGTTTTAAATTATCCGGCAGTGCAAATGTTGGCCCATTGTGGCAGGCGAGACACAGTGGGTTATAATTGAAAATAAAAAAGCCATTTAAAAGACATTCAATAAGCCACTGGGAAATTGATCAGGCTATAAAATCTGTCGCTACCGGGGCGAGAGGCTGGCACTCTTGCAGAGACGCTGCTTCGGTCCTGACACAGCACTATCCCTGCAGGCGTCACGGTCTGCATGCCGACATACAAACAAGGGATGCCGCGGAAGTACACTTCTCGACGGAGATGCTTTCCCTATGTCCTCAGGCATGCATTGAAATTGTGCGAAAAAACAACAACAATGCTGTAATACGTAGTGGAAGCTTCAGTCTCGCTCTAGAAAAATTGGGGGGAAAATATTTCCCTCAGTAGCGAGTGGTAAAAAAATGACAGAAGAGTGCAAAACCGGGCACAAGTGCACGGGGGAGAAAAAAAATAAAAATACCGCTCCTGCTTCTTTAACTTTCAATTCTGCCAAGCATCTCTGCTTCACAGCCCCTGGCTATTGCCTTTCTCAATCTGTCCCTGGGGAGGCAGGAGTTATGGGCCCTGTCGATTGAGGAGAAAGGGATGTTATTCCCCTGTCACCCTCACCCGGTCCGCCAGCAGCCCTGCCCTGATCTATGGCCACCGTGGCGGGGTAGAACTGTCTTGATGCACCATTGGTTTCCAGTGCTGTCACCCCCACCCCGACGCTCAAACTCATACTACCTTTACAACCCCCTCACGACCCTTTAAAACAGCCCCCCCCCCCTCTCCATGAGTCTTGTTGGGGAGTTCTCAGAGGGCCAGGAGTGTGACACAATGAGTTTGAGGAGGTCACCCCTAAAGGGACATGGTCTAGTTGGCGTCAAAAGCGGGATTAAGTGACACCTGGTGGGTGTTTACCTGAGATGGCAGACTGCACAGTGGTGTGGACAGCTGATCATGGCACTGAGAAACTGTGTCTAATGGAGATTGTGATCTTTGAGGATTTAACGTAAACTGTGGTGGGTGTAAAACAATTTCACGAAACTCATTTGAATACAAATTCATCATAAGCTCTGTTAGCGCTGTTCCAAAACCTACTGGTATCTTATAGGCAGCTAATTTCAAAGGAACCATGCTACCCATAATCAAAACTCGTAATCAATAAACTCTGTTTACCCTTTCACACACAAGTTTAAAATATTCTCTGACCCCCCAGCGTAAGTTTTTTAAGGCAACCGTTATTTTAGAACGCATCACCTTATTATTTCCGACGCATCATGCTTGTCATGTGACAGACCGTAGCCACAATAGTGCTGTATGGCAGATGTATTTCTTTCATTTCCTTTTTCCTTTTTTATTCAAAATATTCACAAACTTGTAAGCTAAGTTATCAACTACCTGACATTCTGATTCTCAAATACGTGTAAGTGAATGTGTTTTGTCGTTTAAACCTTTATAATGATCAAGTTAGCTGATCTACAACACGCGATGGGCGCCGCCATGTTAGTTTGTGCCGCAGTTCATAGGATAGTATCTGTCGGATTTATTACACGCTAATTCATCCACTTCTCCTGAAATACATGAAAGTATGTGGCCGATGAAGTGGGAGAAGAATAGAGTAAATTTTATAGTTAATTACACAATGTGTCTCTGATATGAATAGAACACATCATCAATTTATAATTAAAAGGATTTTTATTGTGTATTTTACAAAATGTAAATGTATTGTTTTGCTAGTACTTATGTGTTTTTAAATGCCTGAAACCTAAAATAAACATTATATGGTTGAAAACACTGAATAGTTATATATTGAGCGCGTCCATCTCTGGCTCAGCGCCAGCCAAAGCGCAAAAGCACATTTGAATTCAGCAGCTGATCATGTGACGCACTGAACGCTCTAATCACACCGGTGTGATCTTACGGGTTAAGGGTTATTAGTGCAACACACTCAGCACACAACCTGACTAACAATCACAGTCATTAGCATGCTGCTATGCTAATGAGCATATACACTACTACACTAGCACACACTACACTACACACACTAGCATAACATATTGGGTAAAATTACACTAATTACAATATGTATATACAATTATATTATTACAAAGGGTGTATTTTTAATTAGATATTACATATTAATACATACAGATTTTGTAATCAAATTGGAGCAACCGGGAACTGGAGCAGCCTGAATGAATGAGTATATCGAATCTGAATGTAAAATTTTAAACGAGTAGACAGACACACCTCTCCTTGTAAGTCCAGGAGCATTTTGCTTCGATATAAATATGGAGGAATTGATGTCAGATCTCCATACACATGAGAAGACTAAAGGGCACGCTTCCATTTGACATGTGTCGAGAATTAAGAAAAGGGGTGGAGAGATGGAGGAAGGCCTCGGCCCACGAGATGAGAGATGAGATGGGAAACGTACCCTCCGTTAGCCTGCGGGCGGAAGGGTGACGCTCGGCCGACTGAGACGCGCATAAGCGACTTTGGATATGAACTATAAAGCAAAGGATGAAAAAAGCTGGTGCAGGTGGTTGTGAGACAGTGACCCCGTGGGGGATGATCTGACTGAATAAATAGACAGATTAATAAATAAATATCTTTTAAAAAATGGAAGACTGAGGAGGGCTGCCATCTATCAAAGATCCTATTACCACGAAACCTGAAGCCATATGTATAAGGCAGCCATGATCCTAAGCAGATACAACTTTTCCTTACAATTTGTTATCTCTGACATTATATCATGCCTGATACACAAGGAAACTCACACACCGGTTTGAATTATGAATAGATTTGTTTTCTCAAGTCTACTCAATAGATATTGACTGGTTGTATGTAATCTTCTATTTAAAGTAAATCAGTAAAATCAGTTGCATACGATCAACTATTGTGACAGTGTGATCACAAGTAGCTTTATCGGAGGAAATAAAGAGTTAAAAAGTGGGAATGGGATGATTTTTTTTTTTATTTCCTCAGAGAGAGAAATGTAAACAGAGATCTAACCACAACCATATTTTTGTAATCTGTTTATTTGGGTATTTATATGAACAATATGTAGTTGTGTATTCAGCTTGTGCAATCAAATGACACGGTCTTCATTCAGGACAACAACAAACATCTTATATAAAATGTCAGACAACTCAGATTTCAAGGTCATGTGTTGTCAATCTTTGTGAGTGTGTGTGTGTGGTAGAGGGAGGGAGGATGACAACAGATGGATTCAACTTCGCAAAAGATCCACTTGTAACACTGGCAGAATTATACGCTGATGTGTTACGTTGCATGTTGGTATGCAATAACAAATTATAGCATTTCAAATTTGTTGTGACAGCAAACATAAACTTTCATTTGCAACGCTGGAAATGTAGGAATGCAACAACAAATTACTGGCACAACCATATGCTGACTAATTGAGATATATACGTATGACTTATATTCAGACTTGTAAAAGTTTCATTTCAAGCAAAATGACAATCCCTGTTTTTTTTTTTTTATTAATTTGTTATAAATATATACAAAGAATAAAATATATATAAACAGTCATCAGAAAGTATTTTTAAGAGCAGTTACTATATATATATATATACATATATATATATATATTAAGTTTTTGTATTTTCAAATATTTTCATTTGTATTACCATTATATTATATATAAATATAATAATAGTAGTAGATTCAAATTGATGAACATTTTGACTTCTGCAAAACAATTTCATAACAGCATTCATTTATAAGAACAGTCATTTTTAAATAAGAAATAAAGAGTATCTCTAATCCTTCATTATAGGAATAAAATGATCTGATTACAGTAACATTATCTTATTCATTGATTAGTTTATTAATTGATCCATTTATTCATTCAAAATCGCAAAATCTCTTGGGTAAGTATTACTTTGCGACCGTTAAATTTGTATAAATGTGTGTAGTATGAATATAATCCGGATGTACTACATTCGCCATGTTGTCACTGTCATGTGACCTACCAGCGTCAGTTGCGTCGATTTGCGTCTCGCAACTTCCTTCAGCTTCTTACAGAATTTTTTACAACTAAAAAGGAGTGTGGAAATGAACTTTCCGCTTTTATCAAGCTTTTCAAGTTGCCCCTTTAGAACTGCAGCCTTTTGATTGACTTGTATCTCCATTCTTGAGGTCACCTATATAAAAGGCGGCAGAGAAAAAGAAGAGGAAGAACGAAAGCATACAAAATAGTACTGTCCCCCTAGACCTTCAGCTTTATAGTTGTATGTACTGAAGATATAGCGTAAAATGATGAAAGGGACAGCAAAAGAAGAAAACGACTTCAGTTTAAACTTGGTCAAAACTCCTTTGTTGCGCTTCTCTTTTCCACAAACACTTGTCTTTTCCTAATTCCTTTATGCGTATAGCATGTTCTCTTTGTCGTAGTTGGCAGATTGAAACAGTTGCCTCAAAGGAGGAAAAGACACGAATTGATCAAAAGCGAACAAACGCTTTCTCTCACGCTCGCTCGGCTTCAAGAATTACTTGACCTTGAATGGAAGAGACACAACAATCAGTTATATACAATCAGGACATACGGCAGCATTTATTGTGGGTTTGGCCCTATTTGTTACAACACAAGGCCTTTCACAGTTGGGCTCATATGCGTATGAGCGGCTCTCTCCCTCTTGGTTACATTATACATAAGTTTCTTCTTAGCACTTAGTCGTGTGGCTGGCTGACTGGTTTAAAAAATTGCACGGCATTAAAAACAAATATTCAATCATGGCCCGCATCGCAACCGATTACGGCAAGAGTCCGGGCGAGTCTCGTCAAGATGATTAGTTGCATCGCTCATATGCACGGGACGGCCCCTTCTGCATCTGCATATGGTCTGCGCACACATAGCAGGCTAAAACTGCCATTTCATTCCTCTCAGAGCGAATTCACCTTGAGTAATGGGCTGGATAATACCAGCTGCCAGTCAACATGAATTAGTGCACATGTGATTATGCTCTCTGATTGGTCATAATTAGTCAGGTTTTTGTGCAAGAAAAGATAAGCCGGGGGAAAAAAGGACACACGATAGTAAATTAAAATCATTTTTAATAGGATTTTTCTATTTTAATAATATATTTTTTTAACTGATTGTATTTTTATTTAAATTATTTAATTAAATACAGAGTATCAATGTAGTAAAGTAAATATAGAGTGTGCATTTACTTAAAAGTGATTTAATTAAATATGGATTATCAATACTACAGTAAATATGGAGTATACATTCTTAAATTAATAAAAGTATTAATTTAATTTTTCTTTTTATTACTTTAACTTAATTTTTTTTAATTAAACATAAAGTGCCAATATAGTAGTTATATTATAGACTGACCAACCAGAATGAAGAGGGATGTGTAATAATAATAATACAATTTTATATATTATTTACAAAATGACTCTTTTTCCTTCAATTGCTCCCTTCTCTCTTTATGAAATCTCTCACTTTTGTGAACTCCCTTTGAGATTACTATGATTCAGACCTGAAATGCTGGGGTCAGAGAACGCGATTGAAGCCCGTCATTTTTCTGGGTCTGGAGAACGTTACAGTCCCAGAACAGGCCTGTCATGTTAAGAGTTCACCCTCTTTGCCAATCGCTACTTTTCCTCTCGCCATAATTTAGGACAGATTTTTAAAGCTCGGCTTTATATAAACACACTGCCATTTGAAAATACACACACATATATGCACAAACCCAAATATACATGTACATCATCTTTGCTGGCCAATCAGCCCTTGCAAAGATGCTTCGTTTTTTGGTGTTGGATCAATAAATAAACCACCGACTCACTGGTTTTGTCGAAACTCTGGGTGATGTTGTCGCTGTGGGTCGAGGAGCAGCTGGAGTGGCTGGTGTTGACCGTGTGCCCGTCCAAAACAACTGGCACTGGAGAGCTGCCCGGCCGAGAACTTCCCACTGAACTGGAAGGCCTGGAACTGGCGCAGTTCTGTGAAAAAGGATGAGAAGACAAATGCATTAAGTGAACCGCAAAATAAATACACATAGAAGTCTCACAGGAATGTAAACTCGATCTGACATAAAAACCCACAGCCTTACCCCTTATGTCACACAATAACATATAATGGGCTTTGACATGCAGCCCTGGTTAAGAAGGCTTCTGAAGATGTGTATTTTTTCCTCAGAAAGAAGAAAATGCATAATCTAGCACTATATCAGCATTTAAAATCATACGTGTAAACGTTTTACAACAGGAAATGCACATATATGTAGTACAGATCTCTCTCTTTTTCCGTCCTATGTCTTGTCAAAACTTGAATTAGGATCAAAAAACTAATCTGCTTCCAATTTATATCTATATTTCAGGGCTGTCAGGGATCCAGACCCTGCTAGTATCGCAGGACGTTCGTTTTTCATTTGGCCGGTGCAACTGACAGCTTTATTTTTCTCAAGCAATCTGCCACAGTATGTACAAGTGTGAGGTCACACGGGTCAGGCGACAGTTGGAATGAAGCGCCCTGGCAACACTGGTCTGGCTCATGAATAAACAAGACCGACAAGTACGGAAACTATAGTGGGAAGGAGTGAGCGAGAGAGGTGTTTAATAAGCCGCTATATAAGTTCAGCAAATGGGGCTTTAATATCATGCTGTATATTTATTATCTGCCATTTACAGTAACTATTTTCATGCACACTGGAGAAGTGAAAGATCCTTGAGAAACCTGTATAATTACTAGACTCAATGAATCATCATTTAAAATAATAATTTATTATTAATAACAATAACTAGAGCAAATTAATCAAGATCTACCATATTCACAGGCCCGATTTAAAGCTGAATTGTGTGATATTTTCACCATTACCATCACAAAAATTGGATTTCTAAATTGGACGGATAAAAGGAGGGATGCATGGATGGATGGATGGAGGGATGCATGGATGGATGGAGGGATGGATGGATGGATGGAGAGATGGATGGATGGAGGGATGCATGGATGGATGGAGGGATGGATGGATGGGTGGATGGATGGATGGATGGATAGAATGCATGGATGGACAGATGGATAGAGGGAGGGATGGATGGATGGAGGAAGAGAGGGATGGATGGAGGGAGGGAGGCATAGATGGATGGATGGATGGATGGATGGACGGACGGACGGACGGACAGACGGACGGACAGACGGCTGTCTGGCACACTTTAGCTAAGAATTGCTAGAGTGTTCTGGGTTGTTGCTAGGATGTTCTGAGTGGTTGCTATGATAGTGCTAAGGTGCTCTAGTTGGTTTCCAGGGCATTCTAGGTGGTTGCTATGGTGGTCTTGGACAAAATTGTTACAGAAATAAACATTAGATTACTCTACAATGAGTTGAAAAAACGTAAGGATTCCCTCAGGGGGAAAAAAACAAACAAACATCCATCTACAGTACATCTTGTAGGTTATTACTACAATATTGGAAGTCAGTACATTCCCTGACCACTGCTCTAATCCAATAAAGAAGAGTACATTTTCCTTTCCCATTCTGGACCCCGTCCAGCACCAAAGCTATTCAGCGAGATACAGTATATCACCTCTAGATTTATGACGCAAAACGGCATTAGCTAAAAAACCATCCGCCACACGCGGCCGGCGAATCTCATCGCGTGGACTTTGAAAATTGGAAAATTGCCCAGAGAGCGCTAAAGGGTCCCACTGCTAATACGACCCGCTACGATTTATCAGCTGCTACCTGGCACTCGCGTATGGGGCCACAGTCGTTTTTTACAAGTCCCAGTCTTAACGGTGTCGGGCCTGTCAGGGGGGTCAAAGGGAAGAGGGAGGGGGGCCATATTCTAAAATCAATCCGCCTTTAGAAATTGTCTCATTCCGTTCTCAATGACCTGGTGGCACTGCAAGGGCCGAGCGGGACAAACTGCCGTAGGCCATAAACCGTGACAAGCCCGGAGGAGAGTTAATGTGGCCATTCATAGAGGAACCGCTCGTAGTGTCGGTGGAGGTGAGGTGAGGTGGTGCGCCGATGGGGGGGGTGTCTATTAACTACTTTTAAACCGCTTTGGTGAAGCTAAGTGATCTCCGTCAACAGCAGCCTCGCGTATAAATACTGCCCTGACAGTTTAATGTGAAGGGACGAGTTTCCACAGGATTAGAAACATGTAACCCAGGGCTGCTGCTTGACATTGGCTGGATTGAGGTGGCCTGAGTGGGTGTGTGAAACAGGGCCGGGGGGCGAAACATGCACAAAACACACTCTACGTTATGACATTTGCACTATATAAAGAAATCCTCTGGTATTCGAGAAAACATGCAAGCTGGGAGAACTTACGGAGAAATTTAAGGCTTTTCTTCTTTCTTTGATTCTGTTGACTGTGTTTCGAACCTGTGGATAACAAGGAGGGGGTGGATGGTTAAAATGTCATGACTCAATACTAAACACTTAATACAAAACACTTTGCGCTCGCATGAGTCTTCTTGGCCCCGGGAAGGTGAAATTCAATCCGAACTGGGAATAGAGAAAGTAAATAGCCGCCATTGCATAAAAGTCAATGAGTGCCGCAGACCAAAATGTTCCAGTTTGTCACATGTAATGGGTCCTGAATGTGACACGTAGAGTGGGCATAGTAAGGAGAGCGTCTTAACCTCTCATCCGTCACACAGCACAGGGGGCCGCGGAAATGAAGCGATAGAGGAAACGACCACCCTTGCAGAACAAATTACATTTGGACTGTGTGAGAAAAACTGGGATGTTGGGCGATGCATGTAGAATGACACACACAGTACAATAAACTCGAGCCGACGTGAGTCGATTACTCGTTAATACACATCAAATTTAAAGCCTTTTTTCTAGCATCACGTTCATGATGTTTATAAGAGAAAAATCAACTGCTGAAAAGTAATTATAGTAATTCATATTATTGTGAAAATGCAATATATGTAATATGTATATTTGAATATAAATATGTAATGGTTCAATAAATATATCATGTTTGATTTATTTTTGTATTGAATGTAAAAAATGATGTTTAATGTACTTTATATTATTACTGTAAATAAAGCAAATGTATGAAATATATTTTATATAACATTACATTAAAATGATTTGTACATTACAATATAATAAAAAAAATATTTTTTATTATTTACATTTATTGTAATCAAAATCATAGAATTATGTAGCCTATATACACTCACCTAAAGGATTATTAGGAACACCTGTTCAATTTCTTATTAATGCAATTATCTAATCAACCAATCACATGGCAGTTGCTTTAATGCATTTAGGGGTGTGGTCCTGGTCAAGACAATCTCCTGAACTCCAAACTGAATGTCAGAATGGGAAAGAAAGGTGATTTAAGCAATTTTGAGCGTGGCATGGTTGTTGGTGCCAGACGGGCCGGTCTGAGTATTTCACAATCTGCTCAGTTACTGGGATTTTCACGCACAACCATTTCTAGGGTTTACAAAGAATGGTGTGAAAAGGGAAAAACATCCAGTATGCGGCAGTCCTGTGGGCGAAAATGCCTTGTTGATGCTAGAGGTCAGAGGAGAATGGGCCGACTGATTCAAGCTGATAGAAGAGCAACTTTGACTGAAATAACCACTCGTTACAACCGAGGTATGCAGCAAAGCATTTGTGAAGCCACAACACGCACAACCTTGAGGCGGATGGGCTACAACAGCAGAAGACCCCACCGGGTACCACTCATCTCCACTACAAATAGGAAAAAGAGGCTACAATTTGCACGAGCTCACCAAAATTGGACAGTTGAAGACTGGAAAAATGTTGCCTGGTCTGATGAGTCTCGATTTCTGTTGAGACATTCAGATGGTAGAGTCAGAATTTGGCGTAAACAGAATGAGAACATGGATCCATCATGCCTTGTTACCACTGTGCAGGCTGGTGGTGGTGGTGTAATGGTGTGGGGGATGTTTTCTTGGCACACTTTAGGCCCCTTAGTGCCAATTGGGCATCATTTAAATGCCACGGCCTACCTGAGCATTGTTTCTGACCATGTCCATCCCTTTATGACCACCATGTACCCATCCTCTGATGGCTACTTCCAGCAGGATAATGCACCATGTCACAAAGCTCGAATCATTTCAAATTGGTTTCTTGAACATGACAATGAGTTCACTGTACTAAAATGGCCCCCACAGTCACCAGATCTCAACCCAATAGAGCATCTTTGGGATGTGGTGGAACGGGAGCTTCGTGCCCTGGATGTGCATCCCACAAATCTCCATCAACTGCAAGATGCTATCCTATCAATGTGGGCCAACATTTCTAAAGAATGCTTTCAGCACCTTGTTGAATCAATGCCACATAGAATTAAGGCAGTTCTGAAGACGAAAGGGGGTCAAACACAGTATTAGTATGGTGTTCCTAATAATCCTTTAGGTGAGTGTATATATATATATATTCTAAGTGGAACTTTCACTGTTGCAAATTAATTATATTAAAGTATATTAACATAAAAAATGAAATATATACACACACACACACACATACATATATATATATATATATAATGCAAAATGTATGAATAAAGTAATAAAACTAAAACATAGATTTTTTTAAAGCTGCAGTCCGTAGCTTTTCCTCTTTGTCGCCATCTCTGTTCACAATCTGCAATTGCAGTTATTTGCGGAATTATCAACTTTACGTGGGTTGTGGGCACGGCACAGCGCGGCTGAATCCAATGTTTTGAGGAGAATGTGCGGCTGTCAGTCGCCGCGCCGGTGTGAATACTGTCATTCAGAATCACAGATTCTACTTTTTGGAAGTATGACCAACATCAGAATTTTCACCGGAAAATGTCTTCTGAACAAGTAACATCCACTTTTGTTCTGACCAGCTAAGGGAAAAAAAGCATTGCAGTAAATCGCACTGATTAAATCTAACAATCCTTTATCATAACGCGTCAAACCGTGGAAATTATACTTTTTTTTCTCAATCAGCATTGCGTGACTACATTTAATGCCCTTCCAATATTATCCTTGGTTTCACATGGGCCGGTTGTAGTCTCTTTTTTTCTGCAGCCTGTCCGAAGTCTTTTGCATTTTACAACGGGTGAATCTCCAGTTGTCACTGATTGTCGTTTGAACCTTTCTGGATCTGCCATCAAATTGATAAGTTTAATTATATCAAGTACAAAAGGCTATAAATCTCCACCTCCAACATCCTCACACACTCATAGCCTACTAGCCGAGACTCCTTCTTTATGTGTACAGATGTGACGTAATGACGCAAAGACATCCTCCAATTTCCCGCGGAAATCCACCAGTACCACTGGAATTAAAAACATTATTACAAGCTTACCGGTTTGAATCGAGCTAAGGCAAGCAGATAGTTTTGAACACTGGCTGGTTATGTACTTGCTCAAAAATGTATTTTGGATAATTTTTAACCCAAAAAAGTTACGGACTGCAGCTTTAAGTCAAATCTACAATTAATTCAAAAATTATATATTCCTATTTATATTTATTTTAATATAAAAAGTATATAAAATGTAACGTTACATTACTTATTATGCTATATATTATTTTTCAAACTAGGAGTAGTTGTGTGTGTGTGTATATAGTTGTATAAAAATCTACATTTTCTGTATGACAATATTCCTCACATTTTACAATCCAGTCCAGCTGTTTCCTGGCCTGCTAGATATTATTTTCCAGCCTGGCTGTCAGCGACCGGAAAAAAAACCTGCCTGCATTTCCCAGCACGAGTCCGGCACAAGCTCCAGCCCTATGCTGGTGAATATGCATTAGCTCTTATGACTTCATTAGGCTCTGCTGTTGTCATAAATTATTGCTGCCATGCAGATATACACACACTGGCTTGTTTTGAATAGACACTATCACTGTGACGACAGAGTTAATGAAGAGAACTGAAAAGCTCTGACAGCTCGGAGTCAACGGTAATATGTCAGATTTGCAAACAGACACTCTTTTCTCCCTCTCTCACACTTTCTTTTCAGCAAATCAAGTGCGCTGTAGCTTTAACGAATAGAACTGAGAAATCAAATCACTTTATTCCAGGTAAAATCATAGAAAGCTGTTTGACGAAAGAGCATTTCCAGCAACTGGAGGAACTGGTTTGAAGATGCTGCTCTTAAAAGCAGTTTAGCTGTTTTCCTCTCAAGGTTTTAAAGTGATGTAGCCCTAATGTTCAATCTAAAAATACATTAGATAAAATTTCCATATGAAAGCAATGCAAATGGACACATTTGCTAAAGAAAAGAAAAAGCAGAGGTCATAAAACAGGGATGACTATTATTAAGCAAAAACAGAGTAAATTATATTTAAAAAAAAAATTAATGATCAAAGCGGTCAGTTTTAATTTGTTCTTGGGGTGGGATGATCTACTGTATATAAAAAACTCAAAGAGAAATTAGAAAGGGAAATTATCATCAAATTGAATTGCAACCTGTTATTCTATTAATTCTAAGCAGGAGAACACAATATACCGTATACTGGGCATAATTAATATTTTATTATTATAAGCAATCTCCTGTTCAACAAATCACTATACATAATTGACATGGTATCTAAAGTATTTGACTGTAAAATATTCTCATGTCTTAACTAATGGTTCATGCACATTGGGAATAAATGGCATGTTACGTGAATCTCTCGGGATCACTCTCTCTCTCTCTCTCACACGAATGGCTGATTTTACATATTCTCGCTCGTATGTTTCTTCTGAGATAATCAACTGTACAGACGTGTGAAACAGATGTCCCAGGAGAAGTGGGAATTTCTTTAAATCAGAGCAGACAGGGTTGATCGTTTCACTTTGGCCTCTTTCTTCCGCTCTTTAAATATTCTGGGGACTTTTTTAGTCTTTGTTTACAAACACTTTGATCATTCTCCTCAATTTTTCAATTATATGAGAATTTCCTTTGTGG
>NC_140222.1:29644100-29709100 GCF_951802725.1 Rutilus rutilus | reverse complement strand
TGACACTGACTGAGCCACAATGCAAGGACAAAAGATATATTTTGAAGAAGACTTATATTGACCATTTAAGATTTTGCTTACATCTATCTTGTAAATATGTTTTGCTATTTTATTAAAAAGGTTACAATTACAACAATAATTACAATTTCAACAATATTTCAAGTGTACTCTTTCTTTGTAAAAAAAAAAGAAAGAATATAGGCCTACATTTTATCATATGCAGGGCTCGAAATTAACTTTTTTACTTGGTAGCACTGGTGCTCCCAACTTCAAAAAGTTAGGAGCACCAGCAAAAATTTAGGAGCACCCACCAAAAATTAAGGAGCACCACAACTACAAATTATATATTAACAGATTTTATTTCATCCTGTGGCCAAGATTTGAAATTTGGTCTTCTGGCTCTATATCATCTCACCCCGATGATATTGGCACATGATTTGTCATTTGACATAAATTTAGTGAAGGCAAGCTCTTCTTTGGCGATGGTGTATGCGGTGTTGTATTCATAGACAGTATGGTTATATTTGACGTATCCTGCTGATTAAAAGCCTTAATAATCGAACCTGATGAACCTGATTTGTTTGCCACACACCTGTCCCTGCATTTTTTGCTTGGCACTTGGCACTCTATTGCTATTAATATGCTGTATTAATCTTTGTTAATCTTAGTTAAAAAAAATACAGCTGTTCATTGTTCATTAATGTTACTTCACAGTGCATTAACTAGGTTAACAAATAAAAAATAATAATAATTCAATAATGTAGGCTATTAGTAGCCCAAATGTTGAAATTAACATTAACAATGGTTAACAAATTAACAAAGTGCAGTTTATTAATAGTACATGTTAACTGTGTTAACTAGAATTTAATAAGTGGAACATTATTGTAAAGTGGTACCGATTTACACCGATTCAAATGTCTCGTGAGTGTTTTGGACAGATCAGTTGTTTTAACCATTCATTAAAGTGAATCGGTTCAAATGAGTCATTAGTTCGCGAATCGGACGTGTCATTAGTGGACGTGTAGCATACGGCAAGCGTTGTGTGATTATCCCGGTAGTTTATTTTTTAGCACAATTCACACTCCACGGTAATTTAGGAGAAAAAAATCTCCGAATGCTCCACGTGAAACTTCGGTCTCCCACCCTTTTTCTATCGTGTCAAATGATTTTGATTAATATGCGCGAGGGAGAGAGAGCAAGACAGCGCGCGCGCGGCCGGAGCTTTCTCTCGTCAAGCGCAGCAGTCACGCACCGATCAAAAGGCTTTGGCGGCCGCCAAAAAAAATCAATGCAGGAGAAAACCCGGGATTGGTTATATATATAGCGTTGGATAGAATGACGGTCCGGCCATCGCGTATCAGCGCACATAAGGTACACACTGTGAACTAATTTACAAAAGTTTTTTAGAGAAATGAAAACAGGTCGCACCACAACCATTATTTGCACTCGCACAAATGCTCCCAAATATATTTTTAGGTCGCACAGATTAAATTTCAGGAGCATATGCGACCAAAATGGTCGCAATTTCGAGCCTTGATATGTATTCATTAGTTTGAATATAGCCAACATTGGAACATCTAACATCTTAGTCTATGACTTTATTTTTGACAAAAATAGTATTTTATATATATATATAGATATGAGCAGAAATTGCTAAACAAAAGCTTATTTGATGTGACAGTATATTCTACAGTAAAAACTGTACCCAAATCTAGTCAACAAAATGTTGTCTTTCATACTTTGCCTGACTGTAACGTTGTTTTTATGAAATATTAGGGCATAGCCTATAAATGTTAATTTGCAGTTTAATACGTTGCTTATACAAATACATTTTATTTCAACATATTTCAGTCGATTTTTACTCATCTCAGTAGGCTATAGCAAAGCAGTTTATTCTTTCACACACAGACGCGCGATTCATATTTAGGCAAAACAGTCTTTACAAATATGTACCCTTCATTCATCTCACAGAAAGGCGAGTCATATTATAGAAATGCGATTCATCTTTTTGCGGTTTGCATAGGCCTACACTAACGTTATTCCATAACGTTATTCCACATTCAACACTTGAGAAAAGATAACAGCCTACCTCACTCCTCAGCGGGATCTGCTCCTCATATCAGGAGATGTTGCTCCTCATATCAGCACTGTTCTGAGGAAACTTTTCTCCATAAGGTAGGCTATATTATGCCTCACTCGCGGCGCTTTGTTTACAGCTGATGTGGGCGTTTCACAGGTGTGAAATGGTTCTCAGAATTTGCATTTGAATAGCACGCGCTCTCCGGGGAGTGGTCACATTACTTTTGAATGAACTCGTAATGAGCTCGACTGGAATCGCTCTCTTTTTATACAGATTACAGAAGCTGATAATATTTGTTTTTTATATAAATTACTTCATTTAAAAGATGCGATCTCAAGCTTTATGCCCGTGGGTCTGTTTGCCTGTTTGACTGAATTTTCGCGGAGTTATAGATCATTTTCGAACGCGTTTCAAATGGGAGTTTACTGACAGAGAGAAGGCAGAAATCGCATCATGTTAATTTTTCTTTATTTGTCAAAAAGCAAAACACTTTATTTTTATTGTGAGTATACAGAAAAAAAATAGAAACTGAACAGGATCGATTGATGTATTACACGAAAATGAAAGATCAAAATTAACAGAGCATTTAGTGTTTATTTTTCATTGCTAAAAAAAAAACCGAGCAAAACGCGCAGGCGCGTTTTTGGTCCCCAGAGGGTTTTAATATCTGTCTTCACTTATAAAATGAAAGAAAGGTAAAAGAAAAAAACATTTCAGGTCTGAAAAGTGCATGCATCAACTGCCCTTGAGAAAAGAAAGTGCCAGTTTTTCTTTATTTTCTATGGTTGTAGGTATTGAATATAAAAGTTGCACATCTTAAGGAAGAAAATTAAAAGTTGAATTAACTAACTTAGCTTTTTTACTTTCATTTTGCCATCATGACTGAAAATGTTCTTTGGAATATACATGCTAAAAGTATGCCAAAGTCTAAGTCTATATTCATTCTGAAGAAATTTAACCCCAAAGTCTTGCCATTACCAGCAGAATTCATGCCTCCTAAAAAAATAAAATAAAAATTCTAATGTAATTTCAATACATTTGTAACAGATTATTGCCATATATTGCTCTGTGAGCTTAAAGAGGTGGTATAATGCTCTTTTCAAAGCAAATTTTTTTAAATAAGTCTCTGATGTCCCCAGAGTGTGTATGTGAAGTTTTAGCTCAAAATACCCCACAGATATTTTTATATAGCATGTTAAAATTGTCACTTTTTAAGGGTGAGCAAAAATGCACCGGCTACAACAGCTTGTGTCCTGAAAATTTCAAAAACTTTTTTGTTTATGTTTAAATGTATGTAGCTGATGTGGAGTTAACTATCTTCTAATCATTGATTAGCATATTCTGTCATGATAATCTATAAATCGCGTTCCCGGGGGCGGGGTTTATGCACGTTTTAGGGTTAGTGATGTCATGTAGTCCCAACCAGCCATGTGTTGTGTAGTCCTTAAAAAGCAATTTCTTTAAAAGAAAATATCTCCCTTTGCTTTGAACTTTGAGCATCGTGACTTGGCAGATGTTGTTTATGCTCAACCAGCAACATTACACACTAACTAAAGTTAAAAAAGTGAAATCATAATCAACCACCCCTTTAATATCTGTCGTATCTGACACCTGTGATAGAGTGACATCAATCAAGCAAGAGTTTGAAACGTCCAATTTGCCACAGCTAGATCATAATGCATCATCATTGACAGCATGATTTGGAGGTCTGTTCTAGATGTCCACTATGTCGCCTGTGATGCCAGCCCTCTTCATTTCACAGATCTCCCATCGGGCCATGCTACACCATCAACTACTGTTAAAGTACCAGTGACATCTACCATAAAATAAGAGAAAATGTTTTGTTTTTTCTATGAAAATCAAAATGGCAAGAGGCGGCCGTCTCCGTCAAAGACGGCCGCCTCCTCCACCGACACGGTTCCATTGTGGGTTACCGGCCTGTGTTTATTCTTGAAACGTTCCACATTTACACTGCAGAAAAGACGGTTCCGGGACGGAACTACCTCTCTCGTCTCAGTGCGTGCACTCAATCGCTCTGGCGCGCGGCGACACTTTGATAGCACTTAGTTTAGCCCAGTTCATTCATTAGGAGTAGCACTTGGGAGCGCTTCGACTCGGCGCAGTAAAAAATCACGTTGGTTCTAACGAGTCGAAGCGCTCCCAAGTGCTATTCCGCCATACATTATAGTTATCCTTTTTACCCGCTTAGAAAAAAGCCACGTTTTATTTTGTGCCACCATACTTGGTCGTGTAACTACTCGTGTAACTGTATTGCCATCTCTGTTTGGCTCCTAATGAATGAACTGGGCTAAGCTAAGTGCTATCAAAGTGTCGCCGTGCGCCAGAGCGATTGAGTGCACGCACTGAGACGAGAGAGGTATGTATCAACTCGTCTTAGTTAAGGGAATAACATAGTTTAATATGAAAAAACGGTGGAGTGTTCCTTTAACATTGCGAATCTGAGTAATTGCAATGTGGCGATCAGAAGCGGATATCTAAATCAGAGAAAATCAGGTTTGGGTTGTTGGCGGGTTGATGGTTTATTTTTAACAGCGGATTCAGGTGACAGTCCCTTTTAAAGTTCAGGTACAAGTCAATGCATAGACCTTTGCTTTGTTCAATTTGCACACTGAACATGCTCTTAATTTTGAACTCTCAAAGTGCACAAGATTAATGAATTTATCTTTAACATGTACTTTAACATGGGTCACCCTAGCAGTGGTTCTCAAACTGGGGTATGTGAGGTGACAGAAGGGGGTAGCTGCTACGCGAACAAAATACTGAGTTTTGCCATTCATTTAATTCTACCCCATCTTAAAAATAACATTAAAACTGAGCATGTATTTCTATCTGGTAAAATGCGTTGACACCCGATCGAATTACCTCATCTTTTGCGGTCAAAACTGACTGCATTCACACAAGCAGCGTGCATATGATACTGTAGGTTGCGTGCAGATTGCTGCCTTGGCAAATCTCGCTATACTGCCGTTCTCAACAATGTAGCCTACCTTTGTAAAAGTGGTGATTTAGTACTTACTAGCATGAAGACCAAATATAGACACTAGACTGTGCATTGAGATCGATTTAATATTCAAACTCTCTTCGATACAGATACATACCCTGCGTGAGTTCCTGTGTTTAATGTTGATCACATATTATACAAATATCCACACGACTGCAAATGTGACGGTGAAAAAAAAAGAAACAACACACTAAAGCCTGTAAAGCCAAAGTAAAAGCCTGTAAAGCATTGAAATAAATATCAGTAAATACTGGTAACTTACATAATATAATAAAGTTGAATCTATTTTTTTTTTTTTTTTCGTTTAATATTTCCACACAAAGGCGCGTGATATAGCCTACCGCTCTGCGCTTTGAGAGGGATGTGGGACACGAGCAGGAAAGAGACCATCGATCTCTTTTCTGATATCTTCATGTTTTCTACTTGTAAAAGGTATGAAGAGTGAATTTATCTTCTACAAGGGCAAGGCATTTAGGCTGTTTGCGCGCTGCCAGAGAAAGCAAAACTAAAATTCCCCGCGCGTGTGAAACGCGCTTTACAAAATGAACTTGACGTGCCTTACCAATTACCATGTCTAATAACAAGCACAAACTGTGTTAAAAAGAATTTGACGTACAAGTAAAAATGTAGGCTATCTGACCTACAGCGTTTTTCTAGGCTACTTTACCACAGTAAAGAATACGAAAATAATCGACCTAAAAGCGAAGGAAGAAACGTTTATAATTTGGGTGAGACGCGAGTGAAGATATGGGAAAAGAAAAAAGAGATTCCATGCACGTATGAGTCGCGATTTTTGAATATTCGATTAGTTGATTTAATTATAGAATATCTAATGTTCTAATGTCTGTCGTGCGATCATTCTCTAAAATAAAATCTCCATGTTCTGGTGCTGATGCAGCGGTGACGCGTTCATGTAACCGGAGGGTGACGCAGCCAATAACGCACATAACAGCTGTTACAAAGAACCGGCAAAAATAATGATTATGAACATGTCAAATATAGCAAGGAGACATTTGAATTGTTTATTAATAAAGTGTTTTGTGTGTGTGTGTGTGTGTGTGTGTGTGTCAGTGTCGGGCTGCAAAGATGAAGTTGACGATGCTCACTCTTCGCAGTGAACGCGAGAGAGAAATGCACACTTCATACGGAATAGAAGCATAGTCGGTTTATTTTCCGTTTTGAATTGTTTTGTTTAAAAGTAGACAATTCAAGCTTTCTATAAGGTATAACTAATGGAACATTTTTCAATTCGCTGATAATCGGGTGACCAGATCGCAAACCAGAATTCAAAGCCGACAAAGCTTAAGTTTATGGGCTCACGTACTCTCTCATTCGTCATGAATTAAAACTTTTCCATGGCTGCTATATAACATTTAATTGCTAACCTATTATTTCTTTTGTAAACAAAGCTTTGTGTGTCATAATATTAATGTAAAACAGCATTCATATACAACAATTTTTTTTAGGCGAACAACCGCCGGTACTACTCAGCCACCGCGGTGGCGCTTTACAACCGCGGTGGTGCGGTTGTCAAGTTTACCGGCACAGCCCTAACTGTAGTAAAACTGTAGTAAAACAAACTTTTTTGGTAGAAATGTGCCTGTATTCATATTAAAAATGCTGTATGTATTAAATGTTATGCAGTAATGTTTTTGTTTAGAAGTTGTGGCAGTTTATTTATTTATTTTTGCATTTATATTTATACTAAATGTTTGGGCTACTGTTTTTGATAACACATACAACAGGTTTATAGAAAATCAACAAAAAAATCTATAAATAGGCCTACTTTAATAATTTTTCAGGAATTGTTGATTTTTTTTTAAACGCTTAAAAGTCTGAAACAGAATATCAAGATATTTTATTATTTCGCATATGATGGTGAAAAGTAAAAAAGCACCACCATGTTATATGTGTATAATAAATATTTTTGAGTAGCCTATAACAAACAAAAATCCCTTCTAGATTATTGTATCCCTTGAGGTAGCCCCCACAAAATGGTTGAAGACCCCTGGTAAATAGTAACTATGTTTTATAATTACAAGTTTGTGTAATTTGGGGTTTCTGTAGCCAGTGACACTTCATTATTTGTATTTTATGGCATTGCACATTTTTTGTTTTTATTTGAAGGCTGAGGCTTCATTAATAAACACAACCCCAATAATCATCATTGGTTTTGAGATGTCACTTGCTGTGAATACCTTGTCTGATAGGCTACAGTATTGTGGTATAGGCTATAGTATTAGGACATCCTGGCTATAGTGTCTGTCGCGAATGGCCGGATGATGGGCCTATTTGGGAGAAAGTCCAGGGCTGTTTTTTAGCCCCAGTCCGTCCCTGCTCAGGGGGTACACCACTCTAAAAAGTTTGAGAAGGGACCAAGGTCCACCCAACACAGTGGGAAACACTGTATATGATAGTGTTCTAAAAACAAAAATCGAATTGTCTTATTATTAAAATACCTAAAATACGTGCTTGCAAAAAGCGTTTTCTTCAGCCATGATAAAGTTTTTACGAAATCCACCTCATTTTGAGCCAGGAAAACCCCTGATTTACACATTCATTTTAATAATTGTTATTTAATATTCTATCATATATATAAATCTGTTAAATATGTTAAATCTGGTTTTAAACTTTTTTAACAAATGTCTTCCCTTTATAATCATCTGGAATCTAATACTTTTATTTATTTATTTTTTATTATTTAAATAAATGTTTGTATGTTTAAATAGAAAAATAAATATCTATTTAAATAAAAATGTATCTAAATAATAAATGATGTTAAAAATAAATACATAATTAGTTAAATATTTATTCAGAATTTAACTGAATATTCATGTAAACATAATAATAATTGTTATTTAATATAACATTTTATTAAATAAAATTATGTTATTATTATTACTATTTTTATTATCTATATTAACATATTTAATATATTATTATTAATAAATGTTCTAATAAATAAATAAAGGTGTGGAGCTTGTCATTTATGTTTTAAAGTTAAACATTTTTAACATTGTTTAAAAGTTAAATCCAGTTTTACACTTTCTAAACCACCGTATTCCCTTTATAATCCTGTGTAATCTAACTGCACTACAGTACCCACGACTCCTCTAAGGAATCAATACCCAGTGATAGCGGGGGGTAAAAGACAATGCGGCACACATCCCATTGTTTTGCATTAGACTGTCAATTTTCTATTTAGTATTGCAAATGAATTATCATGTTTTTGATCATGGGCCTTATTTGTGTTTAATCATCCATTGTGTTCTGAACAAAGTGGGAAAAACATCCCTTGCATATTATGAAAAATGATCAATTAGAATATAATTGAGTTAAAAATAAAATGGCACCAAAACAATAACGACGGATTGTTTAAAAAGTTAATTCATTAATGTCGAGCTAAAAACAAACACGAAAAAATGGAGCACATTTAAATGCATTGTATTTTTTCGGGGGGGAGGCATAAAAAAATGCATTTCTTTTGAACTCAGCTCTAAAATGGTGGAAATGTATGCAAAGGGATTGTATTGCTATACATCAAACAAAAAGCATAAATTATCTCCTAACGAAACTAATTAGGGAACAATTCCGTTGTTTAAAAACAGAACGCAGTCGGAACTAGTGAATGTTGTGTTCCAAAAAACACGCGGCACCCCAGAGAACGCGATGCATTGGGAAGTGCGATTTCATCCGAATAATCAGGACGTGCTCATTCGGAGATACAGATGGAATCAATAACACAATCTAAAAATGCATTTTCACAAATAAAGGAACTGAAGTATTTTTCTTGAGGTCACTCTTCCCTGTGCCACTCTGTGTCAAACGCAGATAAATCCTTCTCAAATTTGAGAGCGAGAGCGAACGCACTGTACTCCCGAGGAGAAGAAAGGCCCTTGCTCCTCATTACCTGTGACAAGACACAGGAATTCACTTTGCTTTTCATTTAGGGGCTTCACGTCCCCTTTTATGGATGTCTGCCTTCACGCTTTTACTTACTTCGCCTCGCCAGCTGCCACATAATAAATGATTATAAATTTTCACAGATGACCAGCTCGTCTTTTTTATCCGGTCCCCTAATGCACAAAAAGTTAGGGAGCGAGCAGGTACAAAATTTTTCTCCGCAAAACCCTTTTTTGTCTTTATTTATGACGTTGTCCTTGGTAAGGGAAATTTCAATGTACTGAAATGAAAACTATGATTAAAGGGACACAGTGTATGGGCAGAGAGAATGGGGCAGCTCTCCATCTCTGAGCTGTTATATATGAAGAGTTCAGATGCAAAAGCCTCTAAGTGCCATCTGAAATTTTCTTCTAGAATGATCATTTTTATCAAGCTCGTTTATTTAAATTCAGTAATTTCACTTAAGTGGCAATGAAAATTACCTATTAATTGTCATTTAAGTGAAATTACTGAACCTAAATATACGAGCTTGATAAAAATGATCATTCTAGAAGAAAATTTCAGATGGCACTTAGAGGCTTTTGCATCTGAACTCTTCATATATATATATATATATTATATATATATATATGAATATATATATATATATATATATATATATATATATATATATATATATATATATATGATGCTGGGTGACACTACTTGAGGAACAAATGGAGCTGACCGGATGGAAGGATGGAGCGACATCAATGGTTTCTGAGGGGGGGAAAGCATTGAACAATGTCCATAGCATCTGATTTTAGTAAGCAGTAATGAAAGGAAACAGTATCTATCTAGCCGACTAATTTATCCATGGAAAACACTTTTACGAAATGAGAAGCGTTTGAGCAGGACCAGCCCTTTGCTGTTCGGGTTTGGAACCAATTTCTCAATTTAGTGAATAGCGCGGGTGACTTTGATGACGACATGAGGGGTATCAGGTGTGTGTGTGTGTGTGTGTGTGTGGAGTTGAAGGCTAGGTTGGGGTTACGCTCAGGGCAATCTTAAACAGAGGCTTGCTAGCTTGGTGCGACACACATGCACAGAAACCCACAATTACAGATGACTGTCAACATCTGCTTTGGGTGAAAGGACTCTTATGTGTGTGTGAGCATCCATTACAGCAGAAGCAGAGATTTTATTTAAATTTTAAATAAAAAAAAAATATTTTAAAATTTTATTTGTGAAAAGTAAATTCACTTATTAATCATGAAATAATTATATGGCATGTTATAATTACACCTAAAAATGTACAAGAAAGTAAATAAATTATATAAAAAGCACTGTATACAGTATACATATGATTAAATTAATTCACTGTACACACACTTATATGATGTATGTAATAATACTGTATATATAAAATAAAAAAATGACAAGCAAATACATATCAAAGAATTGTGTGTACATATCTAATTCAAATATTTGTATAATTATGTATACAATTATTTATATATAGTATAGAATTATATATAGTAGTTATAATTAGTAATACATCATGTATATATAAAAATCATGAATAAAAACACTTACATGGTTTATGCAATAATTATATATAAAATAAAACTGTTATATTTTTATATAATTGTATGTATATAAATTGTATGTACATGTATCTATCTATCTATCTATCTATCTATCTATCGGTAAATCTGTCTATCGGTCTATCTGTCTGTCTGTCTGTCTATCTATAGGGTTGTCTGTCTATAGGGCTGTAAAATTGATTGTTTGCATCTAACATTAAAAAAGTCTGTTTACATAAAATGTGTGTATATGTATAATTATATTAATATATATATATATATTTCTGTGTATTTACACTGTATACACACACACACATATATTTATACATATATACTTTATATATATATATATATATGTGTGTGTGTGTGTGTGTGTATAATCTATCTGTCTATCTATCTATCTAATCTATCTATATATATATATTAAAAGTGCAACCTCATGGTGCACATAATTGTGACGGCAGCTGATAACATTTTAGTGAATTCTTTCCAAGGTCAGCAAACGTGCATCGCTAATGTCGTGCTTCAACAAATAAAGAATGACTATTCTGTTGCTAATGGAATATCAAATGTTCTGGACACCCATTCTGACTTTAATCTTGGTAGGATTACACACAGCAAACCATAAGAAACGTCTCTTCTTGTCAAACTAAAGTTGACGTATCAATCTGGGTAGAGTCAAAGGATCCAGGCTTTCTCTGTTTGTGTCAGGCAGAACCTCCTGCATGTGGCAATAATTACAGAAATAGGAGACAGAAAAGCTCTGGAAGAAAAGAAATCAGAGCGCGAGAGAAAAAGACAGTTTTCACGCTTTTTTTTTTTAAGAGACCTACTAATGTCTCTGACGCCCCCCAGAAAAACAGTTTAATTAAGTTGTATACACAACGTTTACTTTAAGTGCCAGCGGTCTTTTAAAAAAGGGCCAAATGTCAGCTTTGGGTTTTGACGCTGATGTACTGCAGAACCGGATCAAATTCGGAGACGTGTTCAGCTGTGTGGTGGGAATGTCAGAGAGGGTTCAAAACCAGGCCCAGCTGTGAAACACTGAGCCTGGCAGTTTTTTCCTTCAAGAGAATGTGAACGAAAGCTTGAAAATCACGTCGACTTCCAAATGTTAGCCCTTATGAATCAGGGTAAAACATGTATAAGACCCTCTTAAAGAAAATTTGATTTGAGAGCTACAGCAGAAGGGAAGATTATCAATGAATAATGAGTTTTTCATTGATAAAAAAGTCTAGTTCAGGCTAGCACTGATGTTGTCGTCTAGTGCTTTGGACATTAAGCGTGATGTAGGCCTATGATCAGCTTTCCGTGTGTAACGGCCATTAAAGTTACATTGCCAAATAAAAACAATGTGAACTTGTACTTAGGCGGATTTGATTTCACCCCTAGACTTTTTGACACATTAAATGGCAGGTTAGCCCTTTAAAATTATGCCAGTCAATGACAAAATAATTTTATACGATCTATCAACACACAGCCAGACTTATTTCACATGCCTGCACAGGGTGGTCTGACTCGCTGTTGAAATAAAGAAAACTAACGCACTGCCAGTCAGCTCTGAAAGTCCAGAAAGGTCCTGGAATGAGGCAGGATGGGGCAAACGGGTTCTGAAAGAGAGTGAGGGAATGAGAAAAGGTCAAATAAAATGATATTGTTTGCCAGTGCTTGTCTGTGCAAAAGTCAGTGCTATGATGGTAAAGTGTTCCAGGTTAGCAAAAAAAAAAAAAAGGTTTATGAATTGTAACGCTACTGGAGTGGAAGTCAATAGAGGATATGCATAAGGTGTCTGTATAATGGAATTAAGAGTATCTCTGGTTGTCAAGGGTGTTGCCGTGCGGTTCCGTCTTCTGATTTGTTTTTAATCACATTAAAAAGTCTATTGTTGAGAGTATAGAGATGCTCACACAGAAGTCACTTTCAAACCAAGCAGTTTTGTGTTGGTCAACTTGAAACCGTTGTGAAATCTGTGAGAGGAAATCCTTCATCCTTGAGCGAAATTCCAGATCTTGTGGATTTCTATTGAAATTACTTGATTTTACTTGCGAAAAGTCTACTACACTCTTGGAAAAAAAGGTTATATATAGAACTTAGAACTATAGAAGGGTTCTGTCAGTCACTTCAAATACAGTATAGAACCTTTTAGGGATTAATTAAAAAGCTTTTAAACATTCTAATCACTAAAAAAAATATAGAAAAAACCCGGTTTTATGTAATCATTTATGATATTTCCCCTTATATAGAACCTTTTTGGCATAAAGGGATCTTCAAAATTGAGTCAAGAACCCTAGGGCCCTATTTTAATGATATAAGCGCATTGTCTAAAGCGCAGGGCTCAAGTTCACTCAGGGGTGTGTCCGAATCCACTTTTGCTAGTTTAACGACGGGAAAAATGGTCGGCGCGCCAGGCGCATGGTCTAAAAGGGTTGTCCCTATTCTCTTAATGAGTAATGGGTGTGTTTTGGGATTTACGTGCGTTAAACCAATCAGAGTCTCATCTCCCATTCCCTTTAAATGGCAGTTGCGCTCGCGCCATGGCAGATTCGCTATTTACATGATGGAATTTGATAGTGGAATGGCCGAACGCTTCTCCAGATAGCAAACGGAATTGCTCGTGCGCGAGGTAAAAGTGCGCAAGCAGATCATCTACGGGACAAGCCGGATTCCACCATATCTTTATGTATACAATAATAATCTTTTACATTGTAATACTTTTAATTTTAATATTTGGCATGTTTGTGTGCTGCTGTGCATCCCTGTGTGTTCAATAAGCAGAGTGTGTGGACCCGCCTATAGGCGCACATTACTAACGCACTCATTAAATAACAAAAAAAAAAAAATATTGCGCCATTGACTTTAGACCAGGTTTCAGTTGGTCAATGGCGCAGTCTATTTCAGTTGCCTCAAAATAGCAACGCGCCAACACAGCTCGGTTTCAGACCAGCATGCCCATGGCCGCACAAATGGGCGCAAATGCATTTGCTATTTAAACAACGTGGCGCAGGACGTGAAAATGATAACTGCGTCGGGCTGAAACTAGCATTCTATAGTGCATCCCTAGTGTTCTATATAAAACCCAATTGACTCTTTTTTCTTTCTATTTATTTATTAATTTGTCTGTTTTTTTTTCTGGTTCTTGCATATGGTTATAAAATAAATTATTTAAATGTTTAATTTTTATCATAAAAAGGTGGTCTCTTAAAAAAAATCCCAAAATTGGGATAATTAAATAAAAATCTACAAACATTTTAATCATAACTTTTACCTTTAAACTTAATCATTTGATAATGATAATTCGGTCACACTTTAGATTAATAAACATTTTTGCCTTAAACTCCTAATTACTGCTTATTAATAGTTAGTTGTTAAGTTTAGGTATTGGGTTGGATTAAGGGATGTAGAATATGTTCATGCAGAATAAGGCATTGATATGTGCTTTATAAGTACTAATAAACAGTCAATATCCTAGTAATATGCATGCTAATAAGCAACTAGTTAATAGTGTGAATTGGACCCTAAACTAAAGTGTTAACGATAATTCTAACTCCATCAGTTAATTCCATTTTTATGATTCCACTTTATCCACATTGCAATGTGGAATTATTCCACCATTCTTGCGTCCACCAGGTGAAAAGTCTGATTGCATATAAAAGTAAAAGTGATTTGAGGCATCATTCATGTCTACAGCACAAACCAACATTTATCGTTATCCTGCGAATTTTTACATGTGAAATCCAGTCATTGTATAAGCAATTCACGCAATTGGGAATTTGCACACAGATTTTGCAATAGGCTCACTGATTTAACGTAAAAAATTTAGGAAACCCGTTGCCTTAAAATTATTAAGTAAATATACTTCATGCGTAATTGAAAAAATTAAGTTAGAATTGTCAAGTTTACGTAACTTAATTTTTTCAATTACTCATGAAGTTTATTACTTCATTTTTCCAGGCAACTGGTTTTCTCACTTTTTTTCCACCACGTTGACCAACAGAAAGCTGCTTGGTCTGAAAGTGACTTCTGTGTGAGCTGTGCTTCATACATATTCTACTATTGACAATAGACAATGGACTTTTTTTGCCAAGACATTTCTGCCGAAATTTTACTAATGTGGTCCAAAATGTAAATGAGGGGAGAGAGAAATGTAACGAGGCAGATTCAGTGTATATAAGGCCCTATCGAGGCAGGGAGGAGCTGAAAACGAGAAGGGATACCCACAGGCCACCCAGCAGCGAACAGACGAGGTAGAGAACGGCACAGGCAGTGTGAGGCAGTCAGGGGAGGCGGGGAGAGTTATTAACTTAGCCCTGAAAGCCCTTCTTAATATAGGGTCCGGCGGTGATAGCTAACAGAGCCTGGCAGAGGTGACAGCTCTTGGACCTGCTTGAGGAAATCCAATTGAGAAGCAGCCAAGAGGAACAACAAGCGCAAAACAGATGTTCCCTGCTATCGCAGAGCGCAACCGTGTATACAGCAGAAACACCCTCTCTGCTCTCAAATTGGACGCAGAAAAAAATAACAATCGGGATCGTTACAACATCCACATTTCTGCGCCTTCCCAACAGCCTTTTACAAAGTCAAACGACAGGTTTAATATCTCGTTATACACCGAATGGATCTTCAGATGCATCTGAAGGTTAGTCATCACAAGAGCACATATTCAGTCTTGTGCAAGGGAGAAAAATATGATAATAAAAAAGAAATTTATGACGAAAATATGGTATTACGGCATTTCAGAGGACAGTTTTCTAAGCAAATCCTCAAAAAAAAAAAAAAGCCTTATTCTCTACGCCTATATGATGGAGGAATTTTAAACCTGTAATGGATAAAAGAAACAAAAAATCTAATTGAATTGATTGACGCAATCATAATGAACCAGTTTAAACAAACAAATTCATTTGACTCCCAGCACAGTATTTTAGTTTTTTTAATAGCACAATAAACGCTGCAGTTCATCACAATGTTTTTGACAGATATTGAGTTATGCTTTTCAGAATATGTTCCTGTTTTACTGGTTGTATTTAGTGCAAATTTATTTGTTTAAGTTTAATGCTGTCACAAAAAGTGAGATCAAGAATCAAGAAATGATTCATAATATTTATATAACTTATTATTTTAGTTTAAAATAGGTATTAATATATATAATCATTTCAATGAAATTAAATTGTATATTTACAATTTAAAAGTTCTAATTTAACATCAAACATTGAATAATTTTATGCATTCAAAAAAAAAAAAGAGAGAAAGAACAAGCTGGACGCTTAGAAACCAAAGTAACTAAACACCAAAAGCTCATGGCACACATGTGTGAGAGTCGACAGAGAGAGAGTGAATGGTAAACAAATTCGCTTTTAAACAAGACAATTTCACATTGCATGCTTCGAAGGGCCAAGTCAAACATCCTTGCAGAAAATTGATACAAACTCTTAACACATGGGTCAAGCCACACTCTTTGAACTTGAGGAGAAAAGGAGGCCCCGTGTGCCAAAAAACTGTTTAATTAAAAATACTTAGGCATCCAACAGACATTTCTGAGTGCCCCCGCTGTCAAAACGCATGAGACCGCCCTGCCAATCTCAGGCAAATTCTAATTACATACTTTCCACTGAAAGCTAGAAAAATGTCAGGCTTCAAACGGCTAAGAAGGAACAGCTGGGACTGGACCCAGAACTCTCAGACACGAGCAGAAAATCTGCCGTTTAAAAACGCTGCCGCTCAGTGCTGTGTTCAATATCACACACCTGCAATCATGCATTTGGGCATAATTCGATGTACTGTAAATAAGGTTATTTCGAGCTAAATATTATTGCAGGTTTTTTTTTTTTAAATAACAGATTTTAGATTGCAACATGGCAATAAAGATTTGATTTATAAGAAAGCACAATAAAAACCACATCTAAAGTAGAGACTACTTTGTCTGGGAGTCGTCTTGTTTTCTTCTTCAGATTTGAGTGGGCTGGGGGTTAATGGCATGTGCCCGAGTCGTGCCACATGCGGTTAAGACACTTTACACCAAGAGCATCAATCCTTATAACTCGGAGCGAAAGTCACATGCGTTTAGGGTTGACCACGGCTCACGGCAGTCCTAAGTGAAAACGAATGGTAGTTCATCGACATGAGCACTTCATTCGTCTTCGTTTTCCAGTCTCTTTGTCTATTTCAGAGTCTGTGTTTCTAGACTTTGTCTATTCGCCGTCGTGTGAAATAGTCTGATCGTTTTAGCTAAACATCCTTCCCACAAGAATATTATATCATTACATGTAAATGTGAATGGTGTGATTTTTCTTTTCTTTTTGGTCTGGATCTATTCAATGATTCAGAAATACATTATTTAAATAAATAAAAAATGTAAATGTAAAAAAAAAAATGTATATGGTACAACTATTCAGACAATGCACAAAACGCAACAAAACACAAAATAAACCACAAAAAAAAAAACATAAGGGGCTTAATCTTTTATTATCATTTATTTTCAAACTATGCAATGCTACGGTTTAATTTTTAAGATACTTTTAATATTTAAAAAGAGTTGAATCAAAGTCAGTGTGGTGTAACCAACATGCAGGAAGCCATTTTAATGTCATGTGAAAATAAAAACCATAAAACAGGAAATTATATTACAGAGACGATCCCTGTAGACCTTCATGACTGTGTCAAGGTCACTTTAATGAAAAACCAAGGTTAATTTGGGTCAAGCTAAAGTTTCACGACATTCATGATTATTCATGATAAAAAAGGAGGAATAATGTTTGAAAAGTTGTATAAAAAAATGAGGTGTATGAAAAAAAAGTCGATTTTATCTCAATCTTATCTCTTCTTTTGTCATTGACCCCTACATAAACTTAAACCGGAGGGTTTTCGGTATGACTGAGCAAGAGGTGAAAAGCCTTAAAGCGGACCACCATAAAATTCGAAACTGCCAGCGGACCAAACTCAACCACTTGCCTTTTTCAAGAGCTAATGAGTCCAGTTGAGACCTGAGAGTTTTGACGCACTTCAAGCATTAAGGTGGTTTTCGGCCTGAACTGGGCCCAACTCAAAGGCAGATGATTGGCACATGCTTTGACTTAATGACGATAATTACTTAGAAAAACAAAGCCCAAAGACCACATCTGCACAGTGTAAAAAGCCCAACTCCGCAGCCGAGAGCCGAGCTGTCAGCGGCCCTGTGCTTTTTCCCACCTAGGGTGGGTAACTCTTAACAAAACCCACCGAAACGACAAGAACCAGATTAATACGAATCAACATATCCTCGTAAACAATCGTTAGAGGCCAGACAGCAGGGGAAATGTCACATGACGACAGGAAGGGCAAAAGGGCTGAAATGTTTCACACTGGGCAAAATATATGTGGGATTCCTCTTGTCCCAATGAATCAATCTTAACACAGATATTTGTTTGGTTTGTAATTTATTTCAACAGAATGTGCATGTACGACTTCAGTCGTGAAATTTTAAGACAAACCAACGATTAAAAACGCTTCATTCTAGTCAACAACAAGCAAGCCTCACAATTAGGATTTCTTTCAGATGAAATAATGATTTAAAAAGAGCGCAGGCATGAATAATACATACCGTGTTTATTTTGGATTTCATTTCCATGCAGAAAACGAATTGCTCGCTGGTAAATTGGCATCAGCGTTTGACAGCCTTTATAGAAAAAAGAGCAAGAGCTTTTCTCTTGCCCAGACTGACCCAGTTCTTGTTAATTATCTGCAAAGTATACATCAAAGCTCACCAAACAGTCCGCAGCTCTCAGATTAAAACTGATTTAAAAGATATCGCCCATCTCATAAAACTATATCAGCTGAAATTATAAATGAAGTGGCCATTCTTTCAACGTAATTTGGGTGTCGGAGTGGTTTCTGACACCAGAGGTTAAACATGTGAGGGCCGTGTTGTTGTAAGAGGGGTTGCGAGGTCGTTCCCAGCGGGTCATGTGATCCTCAATCTCCTGCCAGGGTAGCCGAGTGATTTGCTTTCCTATGACACAAACTATTACTACACAGAGCTGGCAGGTAATTATAAAGCAAATAAATGCGGGTGGGTGCCAAACGCGACGGGCTCTTTTGGTGATTCGTGCGAGCCGTGGAATTCCCTTTCCTCTCGACAGGAAGCACGTTATTCACAACGATTATTTGTTGCTTTTTGGCCATTTTTCTTTATGCAGTAGGGCCGAATCTCACATTTTATCGGTGATGACTTTCTAATTATTTATGTTTGAACATAAGCCATATATATATGATTTAATTGCTTGTGGGTGTGTTTTTTTTTTTTTTTCTAAAAAGATTAATCCTACATTAAGGGGTCTAAAAAATGGGTCTGCAAAATGTTGTTCACACAATTGTTCGCACAGAAATGTTAAAAGAGCATAAACTCTTTTCAACATTGATAATGATAATAATAAAATGTTTCTTGATCATCAGATCATCATATTAGAATGATTTCTGAAGGATCATGTGACACTGAAGACTGGAGTAATGATGCTGAAAATTCAGCTTTACCATCACAGGAATAAATTATATTTCAAAATATATTAAAATAGAATACAATTATTTCAAATTGTAATGATATTTAACAATATTACTGTTTGTAATTTATTTGATTAAATAAATACAGCCTTGTTGAGTATAAGAGACTTCTTTGAAAACTACAAAAATGTTAATGTTTCCAAACTTTTGACTGGATGGATGGATGGATGGATGGATGGATGGATGGATGGATGGATGGATGGATGGATAGATAGATAGATAGACAGAGCAATTGAAGGGTAACTCTCGCCAAAATGCAACCTAGTGTCTTTTTGTTAATCTACCCGAGGCAAACTTTCATTTAAAAGCATAATTAGGATGGAAACGCCACTTTTAAGTTTGACCATATTTTCGTTTTCGGTCAAACTGCCTTTTGAATGGGAGTGCTTGGGGCACTTCTATGATAGCATCAAAATCGCTATTTTTAAAACACTACGAAGGCTCGACACAACATGAAAACTTTGCTCGAAGTAACACCAGGGGCTCATCACATGAACTCGAGCATTGAGAACATTGTTTGTGTACACAGAGGTAGGGCTGTGACGGTATGGGATTTTTTCTTACCGCGGTGAAGAAGCAACAAATATCGCGGGTTGGCGGTTAACCGACATCCCCCCCCCCCCCAAAAAAAAATCACCCGCGGCCGCATCACACACTGCAGACGCGATCAAGACCGCATGTAGCTTGTAAATGACAATTGAAATGAATAATCATAAAGCAGTATTCTTTATTAAAAAAATAAACAAATTAACATTTATATTAAATTGTAAATATTAATAATTAACTATTAATTAGGTAGTCTTAAGGCCGGCGACACACTGGCTGTGTGGTGTGAGTGTGGCGTTTCTGTTGCGTGTCAGTTGCGTGTCTTTTTCTATGTCTTTGCACACCAGAAACAGCGCTGCTGCTGCTAGGTGACATATACGCCTCATTGGTGATATATTCGACATATGGGGAGAGAGTTGTGGAAGGCCTAGGCTACTTAATGTTAAACATAAATATATAGCAGCAAAGACAGCGTCGGCACTCGGCAGTATTGACGGCAAAATAGGCTACAGAATAATTTCGTTCTGTATTGACAGGTGCAATATTTGAAAATCGATAATATTTTTTTAATTACATTTATATCTACATTTATGTCAAAACCTTAACTTTCAAACATCAAAATGTAATTTATTAATATGTATTCATGTCAAAATGACATACAAACATCTTTCCTATTATATTTTGCCAGGAAACGCTTCCAACAGGCTTGCGTGTCGCGTGAAAAATAGGCGTTGGTTCTATTTCTGGCATGCACGCGTTTTCAGTGTAGCTCGTGCCGCAACTGAGAAGCGCGTCTCACGCTCTCAAGCTCTAACCTGTTAACATGGGAGCCGAAATAAAAACGGACACGCCACGCAGCCAGTGTGTCGCCGACCTAAGGTAGGTGTGCTGCACTTAAGTCCTGCAAACGCCACAGGATGGTTAATTTTTCTAAGATGTGGTCTAGTTATTGGTTAGTGGTATTTCCTCACGAGACGGATACTTTTGTGCGCCTTGTCCAAATTCACCGGCTTCCCCTTAATTGTCACCTGCCTCAAAGGCGACACAGTATTTGGCTTAGACACTAGATTCGTGGCTATTTTTTTAATCATTCGGCTAGCGCCGTCAACTATTATTTCCTATACCATATAGCCTAAGAGAGATCGCTACTTGTAATTAAAATCTAACTCCAACTGTTTACGTTATGCTTGTCTTTTATTCCTGTGTTTGTTTGTATTTAATTGAACATTATCTGTAAACATCACAAAACCTAGCACTAAATTAATAATAATCAGACACACACAAAAAAATAAATCCCCCATAGGCTGTTTAACGGACTGTCCCTCGACTCCCTCCCTTGCACAGGAAGCGTTTTTTTTTCTCCAGAAGCCCTTGAACATGGGACTCGCAGAATACAGTAAATTATAAGCAAAATATTAATGTGTTTATAGTTCATATCACACACCATATGCACTCCTGTAACTTTCAGCAAAAAAAAAAAAAAAACGTGCGGTGATGACCTCACACCGCGGTAGGCATCTCATCAACGCGATATTGCGGTGATGCGATTATCGTCACACCCCTACACAGAGGTTACTAAAAAGAAAGATTTTGAACAACTCACTGTAGCTGTGTCCGCCGGCATTTTGACAGTCAAAAATAGTCGATCTCCGAATGTGACTGACTTTCTTATATGAGGATCCTTTTTCAAATACAAGGTCAATATTGATTTTCACTAACGACAAAACAACAAATTATCCGTGAATTTATATGGAACTAAGCTTTAGGAGCTTTCCATCTTTACTCTCCTCCCTGTTACGTTGCATTCGGAGATCGACTATTTTTGACTGTCAAAATGAGTTGTTCAAAATCTTTCTTTTTAGTAAACTCTGTGTACACAAACAATGTTCTCAATGCTCGAGTTCATGTGTAGAGCCCCTGGTGTTACTTCGAGCAAAGTTTCATGTTGTGTCGAGCCTTCTTAGTGTTTTAAAAATAGCGATTTTTGATGCTATCATAGTAGTGCCCCTACCACTCCCATTCAAAAGGCAATTTGACCGAAAACGAAAATACGGTCAAACTTGTGGCGTTTCCATCCTAATTATGCTTTTAAACGAAAGTTTGCTTCGGGTAGATTAACAAAAAGACCCTAGGTTGCATTTTGACGAGAGTTACGCTTTAGCACATCTAATATAGGATATTTGTGAACATCAGTACCAAGCTTAATCTTTAACAGACATTTTTCCGTGTTTTCCGTCTTAAACAATTCAACTTGAAAAACATTTCCCTGACCGGGGGTTTGGGGACCGGCTGACCATGGAGGGCATGAGGAGTGAGAGACGAGCTGGACACCTGTCTTGACTGAGGGATTCCTGTCCTGATTTTGTTTGTTACGGAGAGTTTTTAAAATGAGTCGCTCGTCTCTTTGTGAGGGGTTTGTGGCGCTCGCCCAGGTTGCCCTCCTGTTGACCTCAACTTGCATCCATGTCAAAATAATTTCCCAAAACACTTCGTTAAAGAGATCAGGAGGTGTTTGTAGTGACTCTTCTGAAACAGTGTATGAATATGGATGCTAATGCATTTCATTTCACATTAATGTTTCTATTTTATTCGTGTCTTGCGCTGCAAATTTTTAGCAAAAAGTGGAAAATGTCTGTCGTATCATTTTTAATTTATGTTTATATGAAAAAATACTTTCAGAGTATTCAGTTTACTTTTATAATTATAATTTTTGCTAAATAATTAAGTTACTTAACTAAGTAAATAATAAAAAAGTATAAGGATTGTAGGATTCACCTTACTGCAACACCCAAAAAACTTGTCCTGAGTTTGTGACCCCAAACCCCCTTTAAACTCTCTATCCTCAAAGTTATTGATAGAGGGAAATTATGAGCGTATAATGCTATGGACAATGCATGCTGGAGGGCCTATTATATACCGGTAATGGATAGCACTGAGTTTTTGAATGACATTGCACCGAGATTGGATGACAGAGGGTCGTGCGATTTATGACCAAATGAAGCACCACCACTTCCCCCTCCCCACCCCGTCCTCACCCAAAGCCATTTATTTCCAGCCTGATGGAGAAGCACGTGGTGGTATTTATGGTGCAGGAGTTAGTAAATAATACAAAATTAATAAGTGCGTTTTGGAGTCGTCTGAACAGGATTATGTTATACATTAAACTATGTGTCGCCCTCTAAAATTCCCAAATTATCATCAGTAAGAATACTTAAATTAAACAACATTAAGTTTTAGCTTCATGTATTATTTCTGGCAACTGTAGAAACAATAATATCTAAAGAGTTCACAGTATCATGTGTTACACTAATGTTATTTAACATTTCTTCAAAAGAAAAACAGCACTTCTCGACGTCATAAAACATTCCAACCCACTTAAGAAAAATATTAAAACAATTTGTACCACTTTTTACCGAAACATATTCTTAATGAAAAGGTCTACATGTCATTCCTATGGGATGCTCTATTAAAGCTAATATATAAAAATGATATTAGAGCTAGAAGACTGAATAACTGCCACACGAAAAGTCAAACTTTTTTTTTTTTTTTTTATGAAATATGCAAATTAAGCCATTTCATGCTTAGCACCAAATAAATAAGAATGATTTGTTTGTCATGTTTCCCTCACTCAAAACAACAGGAAGTGCGGCCAATGAAAAGAGCTTGTCAACATTATTACTTTTATTGATTTAACAATAAAGTCCTGTGGCTTAAGTTATGTTGTTATTGCTGCCTATTGAAAATACAATGAAACATGGAATGACAACAGGAATTTCACATAACGCCATAGGACTCTCTGGATAAAGTTAGAGCCTGTTATATTCCTCACATTTTCAAGGGCGTTGCTTAGAGAGCAACCGTGCCAATGAAATTACGAATATATCCTCAATCAAAGCAGCTTCAGATGGTAGAATGTTTCATTCACCGCCCCATGCGGTCCGCATTCATATGAGCGTGTGCCGTCTCTGCTTCCTTTTAAAACCATGGGCCGTACCGAAGTATTTAATAGCTTACAACATATACGGAGCACTTAAACACAAGGTCTGTGGCATCGAACGACTCAAGCACTCTGGATACAGCGGAGGTACGTTCTCAACGCACGTCAAAACAAACAGAAAACGCGTGGCATAAAAGCGTTAATTGGCGATAAGTGAGGGAATCATTGTCAACAACTTCATAAAACTTAATATGAAGTTTGTCGTTTCGTTGCTGCTGGAGTGGTTGGGTTTTCTAATAAGGTTGACTTTACAATGCAGCTGGGTAAAAAGCACAGTTTTTATTGTCATTGTTCGCAGCTCTAGAGACCCGAGCCGATATAAAAGAGCTGTGGGCAAAACAAAGGGTGGAATTTAGAGAGAGAAAACAGTTCAATCAGTTTGGTCTTTAACACATGGGAGTTATATTTTCACCTGCCACATTTGAAAAGGAAGAGGCTGGCAAAATATCCAAGTGGTGAAACAATCACATAAAGGCCTGTGGTGATTTCCTGTGGATTCTACATCTCACCCCCCCAAAAAAAATCTTTGACTCATTTTCAGTTCGGACTGATTTGGAGCTAAAATCTATAGTGACATTAGAGGCTTTCGCACTGGGTAGTTCTAGGCACTCAATTCTAGGATCTAGCCACAAGGGGCGATTCCCCGAGAACTAATGTTCCCCTATGGCCGTTTTCCTGGTTGCATTCGCAGCGCCAGTAGGAACTCTGAAGTGACGCCGCGCTTGTTGTTGTGACTTTTATTTTGACGGCGCTGAGAACGCCAGAGCCTGAGAACACAGCGCTCGCATTCTCCGTATTCATTCCTTTTCGATCTGTCTAACAGTCCTGTCTAATACGTTATTAGATACAACTATTATACAAAGAAAGTAGACAGTAATGAAAAGTTATTAGCGTATGCCGTGTGGTTGATGTCCAGTGTCGCTAACTGAGCAGAAATACATAATCATGTTTTGCTTGGTCCCCTCAAAGTCGCGTTGGATTTTCTCCTCAGCGCAAAGGTTGAGAGGTTCATCTATCACTGTTTTCCGTGTTTGTAGAGTTAGTTTCTACAGTGAATATATAGACTATAATCTGTGAGTACAAAACTTTTTTTTAATGGCGGATGCTGGTGTTTCGCGTATTGTGTTCGTTTAGACCCGACTCTGAAGTAGGAGCTAATTTAGTTCCCCCTAAAGTTGTTCCTAGAACAAAAAAATTCCAGTTCTGTGGTGCAAACACACCAAAAAGCGGGTTATTTCTGCCAAATTCTAGGAACTATGAAAAGGTATATTTTTATGTATATAAAAGGTATAATTTTATGTGTAAAAAAAAAAATAGGAAGACGTGGACATTCAGAAAAAAGTGGGCAAAGGTAAATATATATACAAAAGTTTGGGATCAGTAAGTTTAAAAATAAAAAAAATTATACTTTTATTCAGCAAGGATTTCTATTTCAAATAAATGCTGATCTTTTGAACTTTCTATTCATAAGAATCCTGGAAAAAAAAACTATCATGGTTTCTACACAAATATTAAGCATTTATAATTATTAGAAATGCTCCTTGAGCACTAAATCAGCATATTAGAATGATTTCTAAAGGATCATGTGACGCTGAAAATTCAGGAATAAATTACACTTTAAAATAAATTTAAAAATTTAAAAATTGTTAAATCTGTTTTAACGTTTCAACATTATTATTTTCACTATATTTTTGCTTAGATAAAGGCAGCTTTTGTGAAATTTACCAACGCCAATACTTGATGATGAATGTTGTGTTGCAATTTATCCATTTTACAGATTATTTATGTTTTAAAATGGTTCCCCATCAAATTTAATTATAGTACAGAATACCTCTGTTTTAAACATATTCAACATTCTAAAACAAGTCGTAAAATCAAACTTATACTATATTCCTGTGAAGCTATTTAATGATATAGCAGTTTCCAAAATGTAAAAAAATATTTTCATGATTTGTTATCATAACTCTTATTTTTTTGTCAAATCAACTTAGAAATTTAATTTGATTCAGATAACATCATATTTTGAGTTTCTATTTATTAAACCAATCTCCTTTGTTGTATTAACTCCATATTTTAATTTCAATGAACTCAAAATTTTAAGGCATCCAGGTGACTTACTTTTTTATGTTAAACCAACAATATTTTTTTTTACAGTGCAGGAATGGACACAGTTTCATCACTAGAAACATTACAGGCACCTTCTACATCCACACTGCATCATGTATGCTTGTACATAAAAAAATACAATGTTTGAATTAGGTAAACAAAGGTTAGAACTTCACTTTTGAAACTTTTAAAACACAATAGATTAAGAAAACCTTGGGAAAAATCCATAAATACTATAGGCAAGCAGCCTGTTTGAGAGGAATCCATATGGAAATACTATTTATGCCATTAACTAAAGTATGATTACAATATAAATACTTCCAAGGAAAACAACATCCACATCTAAAACACATTTTACCGTAGGACCTTCAAAGACAAAAGTTTATATCATACAGAGCCTCAGCTCTGTAAGATACTAAAATGGGGGGAAAAAAATAAACTATTTATAGTGTGGTTTAATGATGCGAGTCAGGCTAAATCTCTATTGATTTTCTTGTGATATATACAGCTCTATTACAGAAACAACTGATTAAGGAGCTCTACAGACCGCAAACACAGGATTCGGGATTCACAGGCTTGTAACGCATAAAGAATGACACACTTTTCTTTCTTTGATCGAAATATCACACTGCGATATTCTGTTCGACGCTCTTAAACAAAGCTGTCGACACTGAATGTACCAGTGTGAGGTCATTTTGATTAATGGCAGTACTAAAAAAAATAGTCGATTTCAAAAGTGCTAATCAAGCACAGAATGATATTAAAAATATTAAATATCAAAAACATTTAACAAATAAAAAATAAATAAAAATATACTGCTTTGTGCTTTGAAAACCACTGTACAGCTTTTCCTCAAGAAAGCAGAATATTAAAAATAGACATGTAGATTTAAATGAATATTAAATGTATTTTGATTTTGCACCTTTTTAAAAGTGGTACTCATATTATATATAAAGTAAATATAAATGATAAAACTAATATAAATTTCTGAAAATTATTTTTGTTGATCTCAGAAGTGTTTACCATGTACAGAATGATGTTAAATATATTTATAAATAAAAACATACTGCTTTGTGCATGAAAGCTACTGTACATGCTTTCCAGAAGACAGCAGAATATTAAAAATGAGAAAAGACAAAGATGATGCAGTATTTAATTAATTTAATGCAGTATTCTGAATATTTAGATTTTGTGCCAGTTAAAGTGTTATATATTTATATATATATATATATATATATATATATACACACACATACACACACACACACACACACACACACACACACACACATACATACATACATACATACATACACGCACACACACACACACACACTTAAAAATAAATAAAATAATCAAGAAAATGACCAAATCAATTTCCCAGAATCAAACACACAAAAAAGTGCTGTTTGGCTGTAATAAAGCAGCTTTAGGAAGAATTTCACTGGCCATTTATAATGATTTAACGGGAAAAGGAAGTAACAGAGGATCTGTTTGGAATCCTTTGTCTTCCGCCAAAAATAATTTCACCCAGATTCTGAGAGTTACTAAAAGAGAAACACTGGAAAACAGAAAAACCTGGCCGGCAACTACCATTACAGATTTTTAGGAACGCACGGACGCAGAAAAGGCGAGAACAAAGTCTCAAAGAAACGGCTGCGTTTACCAGAAGTCTGAATAAAACTTCATTCTACTCCAGTCACACACACACACATACACACACAGATGCTCTCAGTCTGTGCCGTCTCCATGTTAAACAGCAATTATCTCTTCACTCCCCACTGTTTACCTCAGCTAAAACCACTGTGGGCTTCAGCGCTAACGCAACCCAACGGCGTTCACGTGCCGCAGACTTCAGACGTATTCGCCTGGCGTTGAGGGCAAGAGTGAGAGAAACACTCTTACCTGCAGTGAGTTCAGGAGGCTGAAGATGTAAGCGATAACCACGGAGAACGGCACCAGGACTCCACAGAGCCAGGTCAGGCCCAGGATCGGCAACAGAACCAGTACGGATTTCACTGCCGCCCTAAAACACAAAAAAGCACGCAAAAATCAGAGCAGGAAGATCTGATATGGAAACCACATTGTTTTATTTATAATCATGCATGCATATGATCACACACACTCCTCTTTGGTTTTACACTGGAGAAGACAGATTTCAGGGGTCATTCCCAGCACAACAGGAGCTGCTGCTTATTCTCACATTGTGACAATTTCCACGCTAAATCGCTTTTAATTCTGTTTAGTATAAAATTACCTCCCTATTCAGGTAACCGCTAAAGCGAACCAGCTGCTGTCCGAACAGGTCCTGCCAAGCGGAGGAAGCGTGTGTTTGATTTTCCTTGGAGAACGCTGTATTTGACCACGGGCTTTCAAGAGTCACATTGATATTTTTTTACACACAGGGGCCTTCTGAGGGCCCCACCTCAACGACTGATGCCGGAGGTCCAGGCTCGTCCAAACGCTTGGGTACATGTGGCAGCTTAATTTGCGTTATGGTTATTTATGGTCTCAAGGAGAAGCTGAATCTATAAACCAACATGAGAATCAGTATAAAGGCCTGTTTTTAAAAATATAACGCCGGATTCCTGCAGTGAAGGAGCTGCCTGAAAGTTTACTTTGTGATCCTTGCAAAAAAAGTCAAATCGTTCCATTAATGGACCAAAAAACAAACAAAACATTTGATGTTGAAAGAGGCTGTAATGTGCAAATAGATCATTTTAATAGAAAGCCAACAGGACTGAGGATCAGTCAGACTCCACTAGCAGACAGGACCACTGTTCACGAGCACAGCTGTGAAAGGGTGCCTCCATGTGGCGATCCTTAAGGCACCGAAGAATAAGCTAATGAGAATCCTTCCCCTTCCCGTACCTGAATACGAGAGGAAGAGAGGTGTCCTACCTTATCTGCTCAGAGACTTGCTCTTCCGGGCTGTTGTTCATCATCAAAGATCTTCTCTTGGCTGTGGCGATGGTGATCAGGACCACACGGGTCAGAATCATGATATTCACCTAATACATAAATAAAATAAAAGTATAAATAAAGCATACACCAAATGAAATATTAAGTATAAATATAAATAAAATAAAATAAAATAAAATAAAAGTATAAATAAAGCATATATAATATATATATATCATTATAAATATTCAAAATGTGCATATATACACAAGTGCACATATACAAAATTATTATATATTGTAATTTATAATAAACATGTTTTTCATTATTGTTATGTTTTATATATATATGCATATAATAGAACAGTATAAACATTAAAATATATAATAAACAAATACTATTATATAATAAGAATATACTGCAATGTAAAATTATAAATATTAGTACATATTGTAAAATTATTATACATAATAAATATGTGCATATATATATATATATATATAAAGAACACATTTTATATATTTGTGTTATTTTATATAAAAATACCATACATAACAAAAATGTTATATTTTTGTTATTATATATGTGTATTCATGTGTTTTTTGTTATATATATATATATATACTGTATATATATATATTATTAAAACAAACATTAAAATAGTATTATATATTATATAATAAGAATGTAATGTAAAAATGATAAATATTACATTTTGTAAAATTATAATACACAATATGTGCATATATGTGTATATGCATGTACACACACATATATAAATATATAATATATATATATATATATATATAGTAGTCAACATTTGAAGTGGATCAAAAAAGTTCATCAAAGATGTCCTAAGACAAGAACGGATGTTGTTCAAAAATCCTGTATAACTTTGATAAAAGGTTTTGATCCACTTTAAATGTTGACTGTATATAAATAAAATAAAAAAGAACATGTTTTATATATTTGTGTATTATTTGATTATTATTATTATTATTTAAAAAATACCATACATAACAAAAATGTCATATGTATGTGTGTTTTTAATATTATTCTTTTATATAAAATATATAACAATAATAATAGATGTAGCGACACACCATAACAATGAAGATGACTGGGCCGGCAAAGCCCCATATGACACCGTTCTGAACACTGAGCCAGCAGTGGCCGTCGGCTGAATAGTTCCCAGAGGCAGAGGCCAGTGTGATGGTAACGATCAGCACGGGCAGACCTGTTCAAGCACAGACATTTCTACATTACAGGTGTCTGAGTGGGACAAAAAGCATTTGGGCGGCACCTGTGAACAAAAAATACTCCAAATTTATTTTACTTTACTTTCACTATTACTCTCAATCAAGTTTCATCTTTTTGTCAACAAATTTTTTTTTTTATGAAATGTGTTGCTTGAAAATTATGCTTGTGCTCTTAGTATATAGCAAAGACATGGTAGTATTCCTTGTCTAAGAAAGAAGAAAAAAAAGTACTGTGAAAAGAAAATTATAGAAATACTCAGTGGAACAATAAAGTACAAAACCAGCATTCCTGTACTCTTGAACCCAATCAATAAGTGTGCCTATCCACAACAGATCGAAGAGGAGATCGGAGGGGCGGAATGCAATTATTACCCCAGCCAATCAGGTAGTAGTATTTCATGTGGCGGTCCTCGCTCAAATTAACGCTCACTACTTTGCTCCAGAGCAGCAGGCCCTCAACCAGCATCCAGCTGAACGCTGCCAAGAAGAACAAATGCATCAGAGCTGCCACAAGCGTGCAGGCCACCTACGGGGCAGAGGTCAGAGAGCAGGCAGTCAAGGGTCAAAAGGTCAAACATCCACACAAACATGGCCGTACGCCAGTTCACGCAATGCTAAAAATGGCAACAACACTAAAGTTGTTTTAAGGCACTGTCAGACTGCTGGTACGATTTTGTAATTGATCTAAAAACTGACTAAAAATTCTGTATAATGACCCCGACTAACATTTTAAAAAAGCAATAAGCCACTTGCGGATGTGTGTTGTTAGACACTACGCAAAGTTGACCATCTTAAAACAAAGTAAAAAGACTAACACATGACCTTGTGTGGTAAATACTAAGGTTAAACAGATAATTACTTTAATATTATGAATACATTGTGATTCTGATTCTACATAGCAGTGTTGTTATTGTAACTAAAATGATACATATTAGATTACCAACAAAAAAAAAGTACTTAAAAACTTAAGTAATTGAAGTAAAATAATTAAAGAAAGACTAAAGAAAAAATGAATTAAACCTATACAACAATATTTAAAATAAAATAATAAAAATAGCAAAAGCACACAACAACATTACTGATACTTAAATGAAACCTGTACTAGTCTACAAATAATACTAAACAAATACAACACTGCTACATAATAATGTAATTAATGATTTAGCTTCCCACATTGTTGAGACAAAAATATTGATTGATTGGTAATTAGTTATTCAATTAAAATCAACAGTTTTAAATGTTGTGCAACCAAATGAAAGTGTGAAAAACATTGTACCTTATTATGAACAGCAGAACCACTGCAGAGAAGGACAATTTGAGCACAAGTCAGAGACACAAAAAGGTTCTTGTGGACTGATGTGCGATCTGATTTCGGGATGCTGTTAAAACAAATACATTTAATGGCAAATGTTTATGAAATAGAAAAAAATCGGGCAAAATTGTATTTATTTTGGTCAAACAGATGAAGTGTGTGTGTGTGTGTGTGTGTGTGTGTGTGTGTGTGTGTGTGTGTGTGTTGATTAGTGGCAAACGGGCCATAAATCTCTTAAAGAAATCAGCTTGGCTGATACTGCGCTGATTAACCTCCCTTTGTGTGACTCTTTCCTTTAATTAACTCCCCTGTAATGTCACCATAAAACTTCGGCTTCGAGCTCATTTGGCACAGAGCGCTAATTAGCCGATTAGTGGTTTTCAATACGTGTTCAGCCTCACGACTGAGCGCTATTGACAAGCGCGAGGACTGTGAGCTCACAGACTGTGATTTGAGCAAATGTTATGCAATGTCATGACCTTTATGAACTCAACACTAGAAGTCAGTCGTCATAAAGATAAGATAGTGAATCAAATGATGCCAGAGCGACATCACGGAATGGGAATATGCTGTTGGCGTGGCAGTGCATCCGTGAAAACCACTTACTCTAACACGGTAAACAGCATCAAGGTCACCACCAGTGCGCAGAGAGAGGCTCCGGATCCGATAAATGTCAGCTTCGTCAAAATGCTCTCCTCTTTAGCACTCCACTGCAGAGAAAAGACCCATCAAAACACAACGATCTTGCACTCCTCACACTCTATCTCTCAATCTAACTGTCTGGAGATATAGGTTAACTACCATATATATAAATGAGGGTTTGATGACTCTTATTGCACTTGATGGTTATATAGTGGCACTACACATCAATGAGAGACCGTATTTGCTCCTATAGCGGAACTTCTCACATAATTGTGAATGCAAAATCGCAAAGGCTACTATTAAGGCTCGCTTGCTTTTGTAAGCTCACAGTGACCTCTACTGGACAGATTGCGGTGTAACAGAAAATATGATCAGTGAAGACATTATCTTTATAATGATTAATGATCATTTTTAAATGGCTTTTAAAACACTTTTCAGACTTTTAAGACTTAAAGGGATATACACTAATAAGCCAAAACATTGTGACCAGTCACAGGTGACGTGAATTTTATCTTCTAACAAGGCCACATATTAAGGTATGGGTAGATTAGATGGTAAGCAATAAAATAAAGATCTGAGCGAATTTGACAAGGCTCAAATTGTTATGGCAAGGCACCTGGGTCAGAGAATGTCTGAAAAGGCAAGGCTTGTGTGTTATATATGTGTGTGTATTTGTTACAATTCAAAGCACATACTCTAAACATACCTTTGGCTCCATATAATTCATAAGGACAGCAAAATTGGTGGTGTGGTTGCAAAAGCAGGATGTGACATCAGGAGGAGAAGGCAACACTCTGCACCCTTTATTGGACCAAGCACTTGTATGACCCGCCCTTTGGACATGAGACACTAAATCAGACCCAAACAAGAGACTGTAATACGACAAAACACCAGTTAGTAGTTTTGTAACATGATTACATTCACTTACATGAATTCGACATTCCAAAAGACACAGATGGGCGTCACTTGCTTGGAGTACTCAGCCTAAAGGAAATATATAAATCTTTTCTATGTCATTGTTATTTTAGTATCATTGATATACTATTATAATTTTATTTTAATATTTTGTTTTCATTTTAGTTAAAGTTTAACTAATTTTGTTGTGTTTTTGTCTCAAGACTATGTTATAGGTTATTTGAAGATATGAACTCTTTAAAACGGCAAATATGAGTGTTTTTTTACCACAATTCCAGAGGATAGAGTGTACTGGACGGAGACGGGAACATTTTCTGCCCTCTGCACATCCCGCACTGTCGCTGAGATTACTGCCATGTCTAGCTGACCAGTGTGATGCCTAAAAATAAAGGAACAAAGTAACCAGGGTTTTTCCTGCATTGAAAATATTTTGGCGGCCGCCAAAATGGATTTTTGCCCCGCCACACATTTATTTGATCATTTAATGTGACGATACCTGCCGTTCTGCTGTACCGGTACCCGCTGAAAGCCGTCTGCTTTCAAACACTTCAGTGAGTGTTTGTGTAAGCGCTCTATGAAGAGCATCAAAGGTTTACAAAGTGTTTTTGCAGCGTTGAGCAAAGTAGCCAATCACAGACATATCTGTTGAGCATGTGAACGCAATGGCCAATCAGAGGTGTTTAAGTTAGTCAGAATCCGCTCAAATAACACCAGAGTTTTTGTTGAGTGCGAGTTCTGCACGCTCGCAAATCATTTCATTATAAGCATAAACACGATGTCAATAAGAGATTCATAGCACAGCTTCATTGATTATAATGGGAGTTTTCGCAAGAGGCCCGATTTGTGTACGCGTTGTAATTGACAGCTTCGGTGATTATAATGGCGATCTTTGCTCACTTTATGTATATAATATACATTTTTCATCCAGCTAACGACACATTGCAAAGTTTCTGGATTGACAACCATATTTAAATGAGTGATTAAAACCGATTGACAGTGATTGACAGAACAAAACAATTAGACGCTGTATGTCAAATGATCTGTGCACTAAGTCTTGGAGTGTAGGCTAAATGCAAAAAAAAATTAAATAGACCTACCACACCTATGTAATGTGTTACTTTGTTGTCCACTTTTTAAAGCGGTCACTCAAAACTATTTCATACATAAAAATCTGTAAATTTAAATGTAAAAAGTTGCTAAGCACATTTGTTTTATATGGAAGCTTGTTTCCGCCAATGAATAATAAATAAATAATAATAATTGCGACTTTTTATCTCACAATTCTGACTTTTTTTCTCACAATTGCGAGATATGAAGTCAGAATTGTGAGAAATAAAGTCGCAATTCTGAGAAATAAAGTCGCAATTGCGAGATATAAAGTCAGAATTGCATGTTATAAAGTCGCAATTCTGGGAAATAAAGTTGCAATTGGGAGATATAAAGTCAGAATTGCACGATATAAAGTCGCAATTGCGTGTTATAAAGTCAGAATTGGGAGATATAAACTATTCTGAGGTAAAAAAAAAAAGAAAAAAAAAAGTATTTTTTTTCCTTAGAATTGGACTTTATATCTCACAATTGTGAGTTTATATCTCACAATTCTGAGAAAAGATGTCAGAATTGCGAGATATAAACTCGCAATTGCGTGTTATAAAGTCAGAATTGCGTGATATAGTCGCAATTGCGAGAAAAAAAGTCAGAATTCTAACTTTATATCTCGCAATTCTGACTTTATATCTCGCAATTGCGACTTTATTTCACGCAATTCTGACTTTATATCTCGCAATTCTGACTTTATTTATCAGAATTGCGAGATATAAAGTCAGAATTGCGTGAAATAAAGTCGCAATTGCGAGATATAAAGTCAGAATTGCGAGATATAAGGTCAGAATTGCGAGATATGAAGTCAGAATTCTGACTTTTTTTCTCGCAATTGCGACTTTATATCACGCAATTCTGTTATATCTGCAATATGTGAGATGTAAACTCGCAATTGTGAGATAAAAAGTCGCAATTATCTTTTAAAATGTTTTATTTTGTGGCGGAAACAAGCTTCCATAGTTTTATGATCTGACCTGAAAGTGATTCATGATTTCTTTGCATTTATTTTGAATTTATTGTCAGCACTGGGCTCGCAGTTCATATGGGTAGGGTTCTTGTACTGTGTGTGGATGAGCGTGTTCGTCTGCTGCCACCAAAGGCCGTTTTCGAACCAAGGAAAAACCCTGATCGCGTTACAATAGCAATTTATAATTAAAATATTTAAATTCAATTTGGTGTGGAGAGATTCAGGAGGCTCTTGCTAACCTCTTGCCATTGGTCTGTTGGTCAGCGGGTGTTTTGACCTCCAGTCTGAACGACTTCTCTACCAGGTTACTGTAGTAGGTATAAATAAGCATGACATCCTTGTGGCCTGTCAAATAACATTAAAGATAAAGATTCTTTAAAACTGGCTTGCATCACAACATTTATCTTAATAAGCAATTTACCCTATTCTCACCCAATGAAAAGACTCTCTGCATTTCTGACTCTGATATGAGGATCTCATCATGGCCGCTGAACTGACCGCCGTGGATCGAGGGCTTGAACACAATACCGCAGCTCATCTGCGCCAGCCCTCGCGGCTCCAGATGAATATCTGAGGAAGCAAAAGTCTCGTGACTCTCGATATAACAAACACTCATGCGTTTTTTATGGTGGGACAGCCAAAGTAACCATGGCTAAATATTAATAACTGCTTTAATACAATAACAGACAAGAGAGGTTTATCTTTATTACTCCACCTCTCAAGAAAACAAATATTGACTCCTATTTGTCCGAGGTCTGAGATTATGCTACCAAGTCATGCTAAATGAGGCAAAAAACACTGTACCCATGTTCTTTGTTGACACTGTAAAGCTTTTGCGCTCAGCCCAAAGCTCATCCGCCAATGTCCACAGCAGCTTGTCAATGTTCTCTACCATTGTCAATGGTCCGAGGTAATTCTGAGATAATACAGGAAACATACTCATAAACCTGACATTAGAGTTACCATCCACTTTTCTTTTCTTTTAGAGGATTTGGTTCCAGAAGAGCAGGGTAGAACCAACTCCAATCGCACAACATACCCCATGATCTCTCAAATTCTCCCATTGTTCAGCCATATCAGGGTCGATGAGTCTGCTAACTAGTTCCAAGCAATTGCGGATCATGAATATGAAGACCTCAGTGGGAACAGCTATTTTATTGAGTTGAGCGGCCTTCTCGATGGTTTCGATGAGGTACAGGAGATCAGAACGTGTGATAATGTCTGCATTGCTGTCCATAATTTTCAATATGGCACTCAAGAGGAAAATATGACGAGTCAATTCGTTCTCAGAGAACAAGGTTACATTTGTATTCTGTGGAGAAAGGATAATGCAACATCAAGTTATATTATATATGTCTATGTGTCAATACTGACTATACTTTGATCTAAAAAGAAAATTAAGGATAGGTTCAAAATAAGAAGGAAATGGATTTACAATGCTAAGAAGCCATTTCTCCATGAAATCTGGAGGTTTATAGTGAATCTAATAAAAATCAGCCTTGAGCTCTAACTCACAGATTTGGAATGAAACTCATTGCTGACTTGTGAGAAGAACGAGGTCCCAGGAAAACCTAAGAAGTCCAGCTGCTCTGAAATAAAGAAGGAAAAAACCTGGATTATCACACATGTTGAAAATGCACAAGAAATTGCATTGCCAGAACTCAAAACAACAACAAAAATACCAAAACAAAACCAAAACCTAGGAAGTCACTGGCTCCTAAAATACAACATATTGTTCAAATTAATCTTTACTTACAAAATTTCATATGAGCAACCAGTGAATGAATACACAAGTCTCACAACACTATGCATCACAGTAATGGTTCATGGTTAGTTTTCAATAGGACAAAACAGAAAAATGATCTGCAGTTCAGTGAGCCATTTTTCTGAACGATTCACAGTCTGATTCTAACTGTAACTTGGGAGGTTCATAAGAGTCATTTGTCCATGAATCGGATATGTTGTTGCATGCACTCTAATGAGATGAATGACATCTGACATAATCGCAAACGATTTTCCAACTGTCTCCAATGGAGATGTCATTTATTATTAAAATATTAATATTATTACTCGAAAGCAGGTGATCACCTTTTGGGAACAGGCAAACACTTCCTCTGTGCGTCAAACAGGAGTCATTAATCAGTATCCCACTTGCAGGGTCAAAGGTTACACAGGCCTTGTTAGACATGGGGACGGAAAAATTGTGATGCAAGCCAGAGATAAGTTGGTCTGGTGGTTGGCTTTTGGAACCTAAAAGAAACAAGAACCAAAAATAGTTAAGCAGAAAATGTATCCTTTTGAGCAAACTTTGGGGCTGCCGAACAGCCAGCAAGCTAAGTTTGCTTCTAGTCTGCCAATTTTAAGAGGTCACCATGAGTCATAGTTCTTGAGCTCTCCAAGTCTGTAAGGACCATATGTCCTCTCTTCAGAAAAGAATAGGGAACTCTGGGTCCATGACTCATGTGATGGGAAATGTATGATCCGAAGGGGTGGGTCTCAGCATTACCGCATGGATGAAATATTTACAACCATCTCAGCCTGAGGTTTCCAATCACAACTTGGCTGTATTCGCAATTTCGCATTGGTGGAAGAGTGGAAAATATAACTCAAAGATTTAAGGGGGCAATACCACCTCCGCCATCTCTACCTTGACAAGGCGAGTTCCTTCTGCGTGTCTGCAGCGACGTCTCTATTTCCAGTGCGGACTCATTCCATTTGAAGAACAAGCCAGAAGGAACGGGTGAACAAACTTTTTCCATGCTTTGGATTTCAGCGTCGACCAACAAACGATCCCACATGTACAGCTGCGTAACGTTCCCACAAAGCGCCTTGCCACTGTTGTAGCCTCCATAGGTCTCCTGGTCTTGTCCAATCATGAAAAGGCCATCTCCTCCGATGTAATTCAATGAGTTGAGGAAATTCCCAGAACCCACCACCGTTCCATCCACCCAGATGCCCCACTTTCCACTATTCGCAACCAAGCTTGCACATACAAAGTGCCAGGAGGCATCATTAGGAAAGCCTGTTACATAGGTGGTGTTTGAACCATGCACCAGCAATGCAAGCTGGACGGGTTCATTCCCTGTGATTCGCGCTTGGAGTTGGAATTCTTTAATGAATGACCTTATGGCGTACGAGAAGACTGTGGAAAGTCCGTGACAAGCTGGATCAAGCTGGAGGTGAGCGCAAACCGTTAGCGCTTCCATGTTTAGGAACTTATGGCGGAGGCGAGCCGATTTCCGGTGTGGCCGCACTGGAAATTCCAGCATGTATATATCTGGAGGACCTAAAAATGTTTTAGAAACCAACATGCAATATTTATTAAAGAAAGACACAAATGCATTTGTAGTAAATGTGAGATGAGCAGGGAAACATAGGATATGGCACGCACCACTTTTTTGGAACATGCCTGAACTTTCTATCCATACAGGTTGGGTGATATTCAGGGACCGTAGAAAAGTGTTCAGCTTTTGAATCTCTTTGGTACTGGACACCACCGCTAGGGTCCCTGAACGCTGGAGGCAGAGCTTGCGGGCACTGAGCCATGGCTGGCGATCTGGCACATACTCAGGGTAAAAGTCCTCATGTGTAAGCAGGGTTTTGCTCTCCACTGTAAACACAGGAGTGTTTTGTTTAGGCTCAAACAGCCTTACATCTTATGCATTTGACACTTTATGTGTAACAAACTGTGAACAGATTGTAATTCTGTCCATGTGATCTTAAACTATCCTTTGGACTCTGTTAGTAACAGATTGTATCTTTCATACTATCATCTTAGTAAGACTATTATAACAGAAATCAGTCATCTGTGATGAGCCTATATCTAAATGTTATGCATATGAATGCTGTGGTTACCTTTTTCCATGCAGTGATGAATGAGTACCTTAAAAGAAGGTTTGTAATTATACATATTAATAATAATAATTTATTTAAATAAGCATAATATTTATAATTATATGGTTTTGTTATAATATATTAACATAAGAACTCATAACAGTATATTGTCAAACGTAGCACCTATATTGTATTAGGATATGAACTACTTACAATAATGTTGGAGCAAATAATTTTCAACAGATTCATCCTGCAAACAAAATACTCATTAACAGTGGGCATTTTAACAGCTCATAAACTTATTAATGAACAATAAAACGAAACGCTTTTAATTTGACAGTTTTAAACATTTTAAACTAAAACCGTTACAGGGAAAAAAAACATTACTTAAGGTCAGCTCTAGCAGAAACGTAATGATGGATGTAGCCTATATTTAAAAGCCTCAAACAGAATAAAACTGCACATTACCTGATACGAGGTAAAGTTTTAGTCGTAAGTCATATTTTACCTCGAAAAGTAAAGTTTAGCAAACGGTTCGCATGCGCTTTCTGTTGAAAGTGTTGTGAGGAACTCCTGTGTGAGATCATGAGAAGCAGCGCGCGCCTCCCGCTTGAAGAGGAGAGAGTAATTCCCGCCACTCCCCTCACGATGGACATGATGTTTCGAGTTTGTGAGGTCTAAATAGGATTGTGTTTTACTCATGGTTTTACTATGAGAATGGATCGCATTTTGTTGTCAGGTAAAAAAAAAAAAAAAGACATTTATGTTGTAAAAAACATTTTAAAAATCAACCTTTGTCCACAACAGTGGGGACAAATTAAAATAAGAAAAATAACGTCATTTTACGCTTTTTACTAATTGATTTTTAGCATTTTATATAAGTTATACTATTTTTATATAACTTATTTTAAATAAAATCATTTTGTGGCCCCTTAAATGTAAACATACTTCAGATAAAAGATTAAGTAAAACATGTTGTAGGCTACAATGGAAACATACCACGGAAACACACATAAAGAAACAGAAATAAAATATAAATACAATTTGTTACTTTGTAATTTAACAATTTTCCATTGGATTCCAGTTGCAACCAAGAATACACACACACACACACACACACACACACACACACACACACACACACACACACACACACACACACATTTTTATGGGAACTTTCCACAAACACAAATTTTTTTTTTACTGTACAAACTGATATTCTATCCCCTTACACTAACCTTACCCATCACCGAAAACTTTCTGCATGATTACATTTTCAAAAAATATATTACACTTAGTATGATTTATAAGCTGTTTTCCTCATGGGGACCAAAACATTTCCCCACAAGGACAAGGATTTCATATATTGCCGTCTTTGTGGGGGCATAATGTAGGGTGTACCAGGACATACCACACACACACAATATATATATATATATATATATATATATATATATATACAGTGCAATGCATAAGTGAATACACCCATGCTAAAGTTGACTAAAAAGAGGAATAAAAAATCATATTTTGGAAATTGAACTTAATGCCTTAATTTAAAAAATTTGGAAAAATCCAACCTTTAAGGACACCAATTTTCTTTGTGAATGAATAATGTATCGTAAATAAATAAATGTTCTTCCTTAAAATACATGGTGCATAAGTGAGTACACCCCTATGTTAAATTCCCATAGAGGCAGGCAGATTTTTATTTGTAAGTATTTAAAAAAAAAATTTTTTAGGATACTATGCATCCTGATAAAGTTCCCTTGGCCTTTGGAATTAAAATAGCCCCACATCATCACATAGCCTTCACCATACCTAGAGATTGGCATGGGGTACTTTCCATAAGATCATCTCTCAATGCAAATCAAACTAGCTATTAGGCTAACTGAAATAAAACCATGGCAATCTCTAGGTATGGTGAAGGCTATGTGATGATGTGGGGCTATTTTAATTCCAAAGGCCAAGGGAACTTTATCAGGATGCATAGTATCCTAAAAAAAAATAAAAATAAAAAAAAATCTGCCTGCCTCTATGGGAATTTAACATAGGGGTGTACTCACTTATGCACCATGTATTTTAAGGAAGAACATTTATTTATTTACGATACATTATTCATTCACAAAGAAAATTGGTGTCCTTAAAGGTTGGATTTTTCCTAATTTTTTAAATTAAGGCATTAAGTTCAATTTCCAAAATATGATTTTTTATTCCTCTTTTTAGTCAACTTTAGCATGGGTGTATTCACTTATGCATTGCACTGTATATATATATATATATATATATATATTAGTAGATAAAAGTTAGATAAAAGATATAAAGCATGCAGTATGCTGTATGTTTAAATAGGACACCAGACTTCTTGTCCCAGTGAGTGTTTATTAATGAAAGTATAAATTAGTGTGAAACAATTACATGATCCAAAGTAAATGCTGCTACAAATGCTAAAAAAACTCCATGCGAATGAAATTGTGAACCACCAGCACTATCAAGCCTGTGCAAAGGTTTCAAGTGCAAAAATATATCCAGAAGTGCACAAACTATAAAAGACTTATGTGCTTGATTACTTGCAAAATACACAGAAACCCATCTTCTTAAGTTATACTATTAAGCCCTTCATTAAAATCCTACAATTAAATATAAATTATTGTAGGCCTGAATTAATGCATACTGTAAATACATCAAAATGAAAAGTGAGCCAATTTTAGCAGTAACCGTTATAGCCAATGTGGTTATATACATGACTAGTACCCCTTAAATACAAATCACACCCAGCGGGCATCTCTGGAACATGTGCTAATACCTGAGGAAAGAGAATACACAACTTTAGGCACGGTCCGATTTTTGTTGCCATTATACAATTGTTGAACAAAGTGTCTATCTGAGCCCAGCCTCTGTATTCTGTCTGTGCATTTATCAAACACCTCTGGCAAAGCCTGCAGCGCAGAGTGCACTTTATCACGGGCAATCATGACGTTCTTCACACACGGAAGCAGAAGACTGCCGGAACGTCTTCCGTCCATTTCGCACGGAAGGCCACTGATGACATCATCAATCGTCTTGGATAATGACAGTATAGACTGACTAAGGTCAGCATCGCCACTCCCTGTATTATACATAATTAAAAGGAAGTCATGTCACATATTTGTCATAACGTGTGCATTTCATATGCATGTTATTGTGGAAAGAATGCCTTGCCTCTTAGATAGCACGACAGAGACGAGTGGAGGTCTTTGATCGCCTTGTTCAGCTTGAGGAGTTTAACGGTGGTGCTATGAACATCACACAAGTCTGAGCCTTCATCTTCCTCTGAATGATTCTCAGTGGACAATGACCTCTCCTGTGAAAAAGCAGATGTGAACAAACAGCTCTTAAACATGAAATCCAAACCAAACAAAAATCCAAACAAACCTCCCAAAAACTAAACTAAAACCACACCAAAAACACCCCCCCCCCCCAAAATCAACAGTTTTTTACAAACATAAAAAAACACACCAAATAAAACAAAACAAACCTCCCAAAAACAAGACCAAAATTAAAAATTTAAACAAAAACCAAACCCAAACAAACCCTCCAAAAAATAATTACAACCAAACAAAAAATAAAACCACACCAAACAAACCTCACTAAAACAAGACAAAAACACACACCAATAACACAAACAAACTAAACAAAAAACAAACACCCCCCCCCCAAAATCACTAAAAAATTTAACCAAAATCTAAATAAACAGAAACCAAACCAAACAAACCTCCCAAAAATCAACATAAAAACAATTAAAAACAAAAACAAAAACCTAAGAACAAATAACCACACCAGAAACTCAAACAAACCGAACAAATCCTCAAAAACAAAATAATGATTTGTTTTTTGTTTGATTTGTTTTTGTTTGATATACAGTATTTGTTTGTTTTTTTATACAAATAAGAGACCAAGTAATATATACATTAAATATATTATATTATATATAATCACTGATTAATATATATATATATATATATATATATATATATATATATATATATATATATAAAATTGTTGTTGTTTTTATGTATATATTACTGGGTCTCTTATTCGTTTTAGCCCACAGGGTTTAGGTACGGTGGGTGGGTTTAAGGAAATGGGAGAGTAGGTGAGATGCATCCATTTTTCCTTATCCCAGCATCCCATTCTCTTGCTGAACAATAACATCGAGCCTGTAGTTTGTGTATTGAAGATAACAGTTACAGCCTCATTAAGGTGACAGATGACGCTTTACTCAATCCATTTATTTTCTAAACAGCAAAACGACCCAAGACGTGTGATAAGACCGCTCAGGTTCGACGTTTTACAAGCACTGTCCCCCTCATTCATTGTTGGGGTAGTCATCAATCCAAAACATTTAACCTCAGTGACAAAAACAGCTGTCTGTAAGGCGTACCGACAAACAGCAGTCGAAGTAGCTTTTCAGAGTGTGGGCGACATCATACATTGCGGACTGCTGAATCTGTCAAACATAAAAATCAACAAAGATTATAAAATGATGCTAAAGTGTTTATTTAAATCAGTTAATATAAAACATTTAAATGTATTGACACTATTATTTAGATCCATCAAGATTTCACTGTAAGGTTATTTCTTGAGTTTACAATAATATTCCATGTTATTTGTTAAAGGTGCACTGTGTAATTTTTAAGCGGCATCTAGTGGTGAGGTTACGAATTGCAACCAACAGAAGTTACGCTGGCCGACAGGAAAAGACGTTGTCGTCTGAGAATGAGGTTTCTTTACAAAGATAAATTAAGAAATTAGGTTTACTTGATTATTCAGAAAAATATATTATTTTTTCTTATTCATCGATGTGTCAGTGTTTTATTCGCTGACTTTAGCTAGCTTCTTTGCACGAAGAACAACAGTGATATTTGTCCGTTTAGGGCCACTGTAGAAACATGTCGGCGCAAAATGGCTACCGGTATTTCAATGTAAGGGGACCCGCAGTGTATGTAGATAGAAATGGCTCATTCTAAGGTAATACAAACATAACGGATCATTATGTAAGGTCATAATGTCATTTATACGGTCATTATTTAAGGTCATTTATACACCACTAAAAACATAGTTATGTATATGATTTTGCATTTCTACAAATATTACACAATGCACCTTTAAGTGAAATATTTATGAAGAGAACTCACCGGTGTTCCAGCGCGACTCATCTGAGTGTCTTGAACCATCTCAGAAGAGATTCTCAGACCCATGTAGAGAAGATCTGTCACACTTTGATGCATCCCATCCTGCAAAGAATCCACAACTGACCTCTAAAAAGAAAGAGCAATTAAAAACAAGAGAACACAATATAGTTAGACTGGTCAAACCTTTACTATGTAAGTGTCAGCAAGTGGAAAAGATGAGGGAATCTACCCACATTGTTTATGCTGTCTGAACCAAGTTCAGACAAATGAAGATCAGTCCCATTCATTGCCGCCAGCAAACCGATAGTTTTGAGAGCCACGTTCATACAATCAGCAACCTTCCTCTGGGCCTCTGTTACCATGGAGGAGATCTCAGAGTCACAACCCTAAAGGACAAAGACACAGAAAGACCAACACGGTCTTGTAAGGCCAAAAAATGACCCAAAATTCCAATGTTGAATAAATTGAAGGGAACGCAATGCATTAGTGTTCTCTAAATGCAAATGTCTAAGGAGAAACACAATTGTTTTGTTAGCAACACTTCAGAGTTTGAAGATCCAACTGATATCTATTACTTTTTAATTCATTTTACACACACAAAAAAGCACCTTAAATCACTCTGCTGCCACCCACTAGAAAATGGAAATCAAGATGCATTTACTGGAGATACAAAATGGCATAAAATATGAAGTCTTGTTTTCTGTGAAACTGATCCAAATGAAGTGTTTATGATTAAAATAAGAACACATATCTGGCAAAAGGCTCAGAAAAATCAGCTTAATTCAAAAGGGAAGTTTTCATAACTCATTATATGTTCTTGTTGTAAACTCACTTCATTTTGATCAGTTTTCCAAGACTTAATTTTTATGTTTACACCTCAAGTAAATGTATCTTGATTTAATGTTTAGATATTTTTATTGGATTTAAGACCTTTTGAAGACCCGCAGAAACAGTTACTAATTTCAACATTTAGTAATAATTTTTTTTTATCAAAAGTTGTATTTGTTATATATATATATATATATATATATATATATATATATATATATATATATATATATGTGTGTGTGTGTGTGTGTGTGTGTGTGTGTGTGTGTGTGTGTGTGTGTGTATATATATATATATACATATATATGTGTGTGTGTGTGTGAGTGTGAGAGAGAGAGAGTGAGAGTGTGTGTGTATATATATACACACACACATACATATACATATATATGTGTGTGTGTGTGTGTGTGTGTGTGAGAGTGTGTGAGAGAGAGAGAGAGAGAGAGAGTGTGTGTGTGTGTATATATACACACACACACATACATATACATATATATATGTGTGTGTGTGTGTGTGTGTGCATATATATATGCGCAAATTTAAACCACTCAATAATCAGTACAAATCAAATAAAAAAATATCGATTATGAAAAATGTCTAAATGTTAAATGTATTTAAAAAATATATTTAATTTAACTAAATTAAAGAAAATAACTAAATTAAAGAAATAATATTAATACATTTACATTTATTTGATGTCTAAACAAATAAATAGATATTATTATTATTACTGTTTTGTTTTTATATTTATATATTTTTTGTGTATTTTAATCTAGGAAAACAATACAAGGAACGAAGGTTCTTAAAACGAAACAAATAAAAATATTTTTTTAAAGTCGACAAAACACTGATTGCAATTGAATTTTACATTTTTTCTAGGGTCCCTCTTCAGATATAAAAGCATAAATGAACACAAATGCAACATGCGTTTTATAAATTGCCTTATAACTCTGATGAGCACCTGAATGAGTAATTGAAGGTAGCCACCGATTTTCTTGACCTCCGTCTTGAGCTCCTCGGCTCTCTGAGACACTGTGTTAGAGCTGGGCTTAATGCTGGAGACCCAGTGCATCGTAATGAACACGGCCCTTTCAACAGCAGAGGTGGCCTTCACCAGATGAGTCTGGGCTTCAGCACTGCAGGCAAACACTGCTCACATACACACAAACAGAACGAAATGAGGCTCTTTGTGTAGCGCTGTGATGACAGAGGTGTTGTGCATTCATACTGAGCTGAATATTGACACTGATGAATGGCTCTGTTGATTTAGGTTTGTTAAAAACATTTGGTCGCTTACAGTTCTCCTGACTGTCGTCGTCAAGGTGCTCGTAAAGGTCCGCGATGGACCTCACGGCGCCGTGAACCGCCAGAAGGTCTAGGGTCAGTTTGTCGGCCAAGCTTTCGTTCTCTTCGGCCGACTGACAGGAGCGCAGACGTGAGACGGCAGAACCAATCAGATCTTTGCAGATGCCTGGGAGGGCGGAGTCAGACGTGCTAGAGTGCAGGGAGTGCGGCTTGTTCATCAGCCCTGATGAAAAGACACGGAATATCAAAGCCACTCATTTCCCAGGGAGATACAGTCATATTTCTTATCTTCTTATGTATATACAATTTTAGCATTTAATTGCTTAGCTTTAATTTTTATTTAAATTAAATTAATTTGTTTAGTTTTCATTTTGTTTTACTTATTTTATGTATTTGTTTAGTTTTAATTTTTAAATCAGTTTTAATTTAGCCTAATAGTTTTAGTTACAATAAACAATAATAAAATAACAACAATTAATAATATATATTCAAAAACCTAAAGAGCTTCCTATCTAGACTGTATTTTAAGGCAGTTTGAAGAAGGTTTCCATACAATGAAAGTCAATGGGGGCCAAAACAGCATTGTTTGGACCCCATTGACATTGAATGTGTGGGGGGGGGGGAAACGTAGTCGCCATGAAATCAAAAGTGACAATTCTTATATTTTTACAGAACGTTGTGGTGTTTATTATATTTTATAATATATTTTAAATTTTATAACAAGTATCCGATTCATGACCTTAAGTTTCCAATTCCAAAATTGGAATCGATTTTCGATTCCCAACCCTAAATTTAAAAGATGCTAAAATCTGTGCTAGGCTAATAAAATAATTTAAACAATTAAACTTCATATAATAAAGCCACTTCATTACACGCATATAGACGATATAAAAGGTACTTTACCAGTGGACTGTGAGGGACCACAAAGTAGGCTTTGAATAGGGTGCACTCGGATCTCATAGAGACGCCCAGATATCCTCCTGCCCTTTAGCAAACTTCTACTCCTGGGTCACAAGAAACAGTATGAAAAGAAATCCAGATACATTTGAACTTGAACCATTATTATCAGTCATAATTCTTCAACAGCCAATTACATGATGTACACTTTGAGTTGAACATCATTTACTATTCATTTCAGGGAGTGAAAGACACAAGGAAATCACATGCAGAAAAGCAAAGGAACATCTACAGTATAAGCTTTGAGAAGGGCTTCAGAGGTGTAGAAGGGGTTTTGATTAAAAACGCAGAATTTTGCTGTAGTCACATGTTCATGAAGGCATTGAAAATAGGTGAAACAAAAATGTGTTTTTCCTGAAGGCTTGGTTTATAAGTGGAAAAATAACATCATGGTGGAAGACAAGAACCAGTTTTGGGCACAAAGTACACTTCTGTTCTTTCGTTCCTCAAGTAGAGAGAGCAAAACAGCACCATTGTGGACTAATAAATTCAAATACCTTCTGCGAGAGAAAGATGAGGTTGAGGAAGAGGCAGATAGGTCCTGTTCCCACTCATCATTAGGGTTGTAAAACACATCGTCATCTTTAGAGGCGCTCTCCCCCTATAGCCAATAAACATCAGACTTGATTTAGCCTCCGATTCTTTTATGATAATAAGAACAAATGCCATTACTACATGCTTCCTGCTTTTACTGGGTAATTACAAGGAAATAAACAGGCTTCAAATGGCCTCATGTATTATTGTAAGTTCTAGGTTAAATACGCAAATGCGGGTGAAATGCTACACAAAACAAAAAACTAAATAAAATAAAACTACTAAACACCAAATAAAAAAAACTATTAGAAATATAACTAAATAAAATACATTAAAACAACTTCCCAATGTCAAGTGAAATGCTACACAAGACAAAAAATATAATAAAATAAATAAAATGGAACTAAACAGAATAAAAATAAATAACACAAAACTAAACTTAACAAATTTATAATTATTATTTATAAAAACAAACAAGATAAAACAGAAACACTAACAAAAATGTACAAGACAAAAAATAAATAAAATAAAACTAAACTAAACAATGATTTATTTTTAAATAACACAAAACTAAACAAAATTATTATTATTAATAATAATTAAAATAACTTCCCAATGTCAAGTGAAATGCTACACAAGACAAACAAACAAACAAAAATAATAAAACAGAACTAAACACTAAATAAAGATAAAAATAAAACAAAACAAAGCAAAGCAAAACTTTCCAATGTTAAGTGAGATTATACACAAAAACAAACCGTTAAACAAAACAAAAACAAGTCAAGACAACACCACACGCACAAAAAGCCAAACATTTATTATGCAGCTATGTATACTGTGGTTTTGAACCACGTGTCGTGGCATTTACTTCGCTACAGAAACGTCACCATGCACACTAGCTCAAGCAGCATGTTTACGCCTATAACTGTGTGAACATCTTTTATTACGCCACCTGCTCCAGCTCCCTCATGGCAGCCAAGTTGCTATGGAACTTCTCCAGACTCCAGAAGGTGGAAATTCCCAGTTTGGTGTTCTGAACTTGGACCTGCAGTTGGGCGTCTCCACCCTCGTTCTCTTTATCGGTCGTCTCATGTCTGTGGTGAAAACACAAACCCACATCTTTTTCCATTCAAACACTTTAATGTCCAGAATGAACGAGGGAGGATTTTTTAAAAAAATGCCCGCTTATTGATAAAAAGACTAAACTAGCACTTTTCCAGTCATTAGCTTTTACTGAAAAATATTTTATAGGTTTTATAAATGTTGTCCTCACAAAGGGTAATTTGTAGCCAAACTACCTGGACTAACTTTTCCAGGATAATTGTACCTGCTGAAGACTGTGCGTTTCCTGAGTTTGGCACTGATTTTGTTTGCTTCTTCGATCATCAAAGACAGCTTCATTGAGTCCCACTGTGGGCAGGCTGCAAACATTGAAGAAAAATATGGTGAATACCACACTGTTAAGAACATTGTTATTGGAAAAATGTTGGATAAATGAAAAGTGTCTATGCACCTGTTTTAGGGGTCTGGGTCACTTTAAGAGCACGTTTCCTCTCAATCTGAGCGAGATCTTCTGCAATCTTCTTCTTCTCTGCCTCGAGGGCTTCCACAATTTTAGCATGCCGGACATCATGATCGGCCATCGCCTATAAAATGTTTTTTACAAAAAAATGTAAGTCACAATTGTTTTTTTTTTTTTTTTACATAAATATCTAAACTAACTGATAACTAAACTAAATAATAGAACTAAACCTTAGTAAAATAAATAAATAAAAGAGTAACTAAACTAAAAAAAATTATATTACTAAAACTAATAAAATAAAACAACTAAAGTTAACTAAATGAACTATATAAATGACATAACTAAGAACTAACTGAATAAATTACTAAAGCTAACTAACTGAATTATTATTATTATAATAAACTAAATAAATACAACTATAACTAAACTAAATAAAAATAAAACAAACTAAACTAAATAACTAAAGGCTAACTAAAAGGTACAACTAAATTCACTAAATAAAAAGTGTTAATTGAATAACAAACTTACAAAATAAATAATGCAAGTAAAATTAAGTAAATAATATAATTAAAACTAACTAAACAAAATAACAAAAGGTAAAAATTCACTAAATAAAAACTACAAATTAACTAAATAAATAACTCATCTAACCAAATAAATATTATAACTAAAATAAAAATAAAATAAAATAAAATATGACTAAACTAAATAAATTAACCATAACTAAAGAAATAGCATAACTAAACTAAATAACTAAATTCCTTAAACAAATATAATTAAGACCTTATTGAATAAATAAATAATATAACTAAAACTAAACTAAACAAATAATATAAAACTGAGAAACAATATAACTAAACTAAATAACTACATCTAACTGAATTCACTAAATAAATAAATAAAAACAAACAAAATAAATAAACTAAATATATAACTAAAATTAAATAACTAATACAACTAAAACTAACAAACCAAAGTTTTCTTATTTTTAAGAAATTATTCTTAAAATATTAAGTTAGTATTTTTCTTTAAAATAATGTTCAAAGATGAATTAAAATATTGAAGACCCCTGTGGTGAAAATCAAGTTTTGAATGTTGTTGCATGTGCAAGTTCATAAGTCAACACCATTGCTAAATATTTTCGCCTTAAAGGGCCCCTATTAAGGATTTTTGAAAATTATCTTTTCTAAGTGAATGAAAACATCCTGCAAAGTTTTAAATCTAAAAGTGCACCGTATATAAAGTTATTGTCTTTCATAAGAGTCGACTGAGTCAATGAAATAAACTGTTTTTCAAACGAGTCGTAAGCCGTTTTGTTGTGACGTCAAGACGAAACATTAGTATATTGCCCGCCCACACACCAGGGAAAACTTGAACCTCAAACCTGCAGCTGATTCCTGTGGATACTGGACAGCATCATGTCGAGAAGACGCTGTGCTCTACAATGTGAAGGTAAAGCCAGTTTTTTCCCCACTGCCCAAGGATGAGCATGTGAAGAATCAGTGGTTAAAATTCATCTTTACCATGATACCACAACAGTATAATCCTAAACTTTTGCTGTGTTCCCTTTATTTTACTGACGACTGCTTCTCAAATCTCAGAGTTCAATGCAGGATTCGCAAACTCTTGAAAGATGGTGTTCAAAATACTTCGTTTTGAGTTTTATATTGTGTAGGTCTCCTGCTAACTGGCTAACTCACGTTATTACAGTCTTACTGAAATACTTCTGCTAATCAGTTGTGGGCCACTATTACCTAAAACTGTGTCTATTAATGCAGATTGTCTGTCGTTCAAATTGTCTAGCATGGAGCAAGATTTGTTTTACCAACGTTTGTTACATCAGTCATTCACGCTAGAGCTCGGCTAATGTATGCACTGTTTTTGATACAGTTTCCGCGTGTTCACCGCAATAAATTAGAAAAATACTCTGAAAATAAATAATCGGTTTGTTGATGGACATGCATTTGTTAATGCAAATGGTGAGGAATTACAGTTGCAACATCTCATAATGTACCTCAAACTGAGTAGTATCACTGAGAAATGTCCTGCTCGAGTCGTCCTTGCGATGAAGGTTTGGGTTGAATAACTAGTTCCTCCAGTGTTTCATCATCGGACTCGCGCTAGGATTGATATGGTAAAATCGAAGTCATCGTTCGTTACTGTGTTTAGTTTCCGGTGTAGGAGGCCTCGGGACAAGCAGAGCTGACGTTGTTATGGCAATGGGTGTTTTTGTTTTCGAAACGCGCACTGCAGAGCCAGCTGTACGCGGTAAACCAAACACAACAGACTGAGCTGTCTGGCCAATCAGAGCAGAGTAGCTCGCGGAAAGGAGGGATTTAGAGAGATTGATTCATCTGACGAGTCGTTTAAGAATCACTGAAAAGGTGGTGATGTGCAAATGTATATTATGAGAAAATGAAACGTTTTTTTTTACCTTTGATGCATGTAAACCTGTTGTAGGAGACTCCAAAACAACATTAGGAAACTTTAAAATAGCATAATAGGTGCACTTTAAAACTACAGTGTAACAAAGACTGTCTCAAAAACGGCAACCACCCCTAATTCCTACCGTAATGAACACGTAACCAATCCCATCAATGTGCGAGGCAGGGCTTTTCCTATCATTATTTCTAAGGATACTGATTGTTAGAAGGCAGCTGTCTGACTCTGAGATGGCAAACGAGAACATAGTTTGTGTAACATTAGCGGTTTGATAACGTAGTCAAGCCAAAGGCTAATCATAATAATTACCGTTATGTGTTTTATGACTTTTACTCAAATTCACAAAGGTCATCAATTTTGATTTAATCTGGTCTTTCTGTACCTGTCTAGTAGCCTGGGCCTCCAACTGCAGACGTCTTTTATGGCTGTTGACTTCGTGCTCCAGTAGAGTCTTTGCTGTATGCAGTTGCTCTATCTGGCTGACGACCCTCTTTTTATCCAGCTCCTGTTCTCTTTTCCTTTCGCTCTCCTCCTCCTGAGGATGCATTAGATTAACTGGAGAACACTAGTCACACATGCTATCCATTGACATGCATCTGCTTACCAGCTCTCTCTCCAGAGCTCTGATCTTGTTCTCGTACAGACCCTTCTGTTCGCTCAGCTCTTTCTGTGCCATCTCTTTGGCCACCTGAATGCCCTGCATCATCTCCTCTTTGGCCTTCAACCGAGCCTCCTCAATCTCCGCTTCAAGTCTATGAGGAAAAGTGATGATAAAAATCAAGAAAAAGTCAAATATGAGGTCCTGTAATGGACAATCTTGGACTTATACTCACTGAGCTCTCTGGGCTGATAACAGTTCGTTTTTGGCAAACTCAAAGTCTTTTTGACCATCTCCGCTGCTCCAACAGGACGCGCGCTTCCCGCTCTGAACCTCAGAGGGGTGGTTGAACCGAAAGTAGTGATCTCCTCCAAGAATCACACGGTCTCCCTAAAATAGAGTAAACAATTTTATGTTTTATGTGGAGGTTCTTAGAATGGACATCATTTCAGAGGTTTCGGTTCAGAACAGCAACAAAAACGTACGTGGTGGAGAACGGTGACCTCAGACACAAGATGTCCATTCAAAAAGGTCTTGGCGTTCGGCATTGGTTTAATGCTGACGGAACCTTTCACACTGGAGATGACACTGAAAACAAGATGGAATATTTGAAATATATCAATTGATTTAATTGCTCATGCTCATTTCTTCTATTTTTACATTCAGATAACCTTTGTCATTATCTAATGCTCAATTAAAGTTCATGTTTTAAAAAAAATATATAATTTAACTAGAGTAAAGTTTGTGCACAACTGATGTTGGCTTGAGAAAGAGTAGGCAAAAAATTTGAAGTAATTGTAAAAGCTTGATGGATGGATGGATGGATGGATGGATGGATGGATGGATGGATGGATGGATGGATGGATGGATGGATGGATGGATGGATGGATGGATGGATGGATGGATGGATGGATGGATGGATGGATGGATGGATGGATGGATGGATGGATGGATGGATGGATGGATGGATGGATGGATGGATGGATGGATGGATGGATGGATGGATGGATGGATGGATGGATGGATGGATGGATGGATGGATGGATGGATGGATGGATGGATGGATGGATGGATGGATGGATGGATGGATGGATGGATGGATGGATGGATGGATGGATGGATTTTTTTTTATATTTCTATATAGTGTTAATTCATTTTTATTTCAGTTTAAGTAATTTTAGTACTTCCTAAACTTATTCATTTCAGTCATTTGCCAAGGCAATATGTCTAATCAAGTTTAGGTTTTGCATCTAACATTAAAATTTTGATATACTTCAGCTTCTATTACCAAACACTATTTTTAGAGTTTTAGATTTAGTTAAATTAAAAGTAAATCAATATTAAAAATTACAACTGCCATGGAAGAAATAAATAAAGTCATACAGATTTGGAACAAAATGAGGATGAGTAAATAATGACATGATTTACATTTTTGGGTCAACTGTCCCTTTAAATGTGTAAATCCAAACATGTGTAAAGGTACAATATGTAACAAAACTGCATGCACTTTGCAGAAGAACATTGTTTTGGTTGTACTTTATTCTGTGTGACTGTGGATGAATATGGTTATCTTACTGCTCATAAGGCTTTAAAATCCTCCTGTAGTCAATCATTTTATCCCTTAAAACTCATCTTTGATCACCAAAATTACATATTTGAAAAAAAAGTCTTTGTGCCTTTTTTTTGACTCTCCTCTGTTAAAACGGGTGATTCCCCATAGGCTTGAGATTTAGCTGCGCCATGTCAACCTTTCTCGCTCGTTGTGACAACTAACCTCTGCCACTCACACACCATACATAAGTCAAAGTAGCCGGAGCAACTTTTCTCTATTTACAGATATGACGGGACTCAGATGACTGATGCATGAATGCAATTTCCCCAAAAAAACATCCCACCTGGTCTAAAATATAAACACTTATAATAGGCTTACCATAGTGAATCAGGGTAAGACAAAAACAAGTTTTGGAGGAAGGGTTGATGATGTATTGACATTTAAATGTCAGTAAAGAAAAGTTACATAGAGTACCTTTAACCTGATATGTTCCTTTTAAACAAATCAAAAACGAAGTAAATGAAGTGGCTGGACCTAGAGCGTGGATGTGATCTGTCTCACCAGTGTTCATCAGCGATGAGAGCTCCAGACAGCTGGATGTCGTGGGCCGACTCGGACTTGAGCTTGCCGACCTTGGTCTCACCCTCTTTAATCATGTACAGCAGCATCTCCGACAGCTGCGGATCCTCATTCAGGTTCACAAGGTTAGGCAGCCGATTATCCACTTTAAAGGTGACGCCAGAGCGCTGAACGAGGAACAGGGAATAAACAGACAAAGAAAGTGGAGAAGAAAGAAAGAAAATGGCCATGAAACATTTGAAAAAGCTCATCGATCCATCAGACATTGAAGTCCGACTGTTATTAGAAAGTGTTTCATTACCTGCAGCTCTTTGGTTTCCTCACGTTTCCTCCTCTCTGCCTCTTCCAGCTTTTCCCTCCATGTTCTGCACATATTAATAAAAAAAAATTAAAAAAATTTGATATAATTCAACTGTACGTCATTTAAAAAACAACATTTTAGTGCAAGTTTGTGAGAAAATCTTATATTATTATAAAACATAATAAAAATTATGATGTAATTTTTTTAGATATATTGTTTTAAATTGTATAATTTAATTTAATAGAATTTTAATATAAAAAAACAGAAATGCATTATAAACATTATAAAGAAAATATTCCATGGCATGCATTCATCTATGCATGCTATTCCAATGGAAAAACTGTCTTCATATTCTTTTATTAAAATATAATTATATTCATTATAACATGACTACTCCGTCTGAAACGGCTTTACTTTTCCACTGATGTCAACATGATGTCATGGGTTGGGAAAACAGTCAAATATGTTTCAACCGTCAGCACAGAGATGGCGAGGAAATGCGCTTTCGGCTTTTTCTGTTCTAACCCTCAAACTAACCTGGCTTGAATTTCTGCACTTTGAAGGAAGGAGGAACATCAGAGAGCTTACGGTTGTGTTCACTCCTGAATGCTACCAAGATTTTAGTAAATATGTTTATTCACATGTATTGTTATATTGGTTCATATAAAGGTAAAATATTCAAGCTTATCATTTCACTTACTGAAAAACTGAGCACAAAACATGCTTCGATTATTTTTAACTACACTACTTGTTCAAAAGTTTGGGTCAGTAAGATTATTTAATGTTTATGAAAAGTCTCTTATGCACATCAATGTTGTAATATTTATTTGATAAAATATATATATTCTATTGTAATATATTATAACATGTAATTTATTCCTGTGATCAAAGCTGAATTGTCACCATCATTACTCCATTCTAATATGCTGATTTACTGCTAAAGAAACATTCCTTATAATTATTATCAGTGTTGAAAACAGTTGTGCAGCTTAATATTGTTTTTATGGAATTTTCAGGATTTTTTGATGAATATAAAGTCCACAGCATTTATCTGAAATAAATATCATCTTTAGTAACATTATAAATGTCTTTAATGTCACTTTTGATCAGTATAATACATGCTTGCTGAATAAAAGTTAGATTATATATATATATATATATACACACACATATATATAAAATGAATGTATTGTTATTTTATAATCCTATTACATTAATTACATTTATTTTATAAAGTATTATTATTGCTATATTTAAATTAATAATAATAGTAGTTATCAGAGCCGGACAGTAACGGAGTACATTTACTTGAGTACAGTACTTAAGTACAATTTTGAGGGATCTGTACTTTACTCGAGTATCATTTTTGGGGAGTACTCATGACTTTACTCAAGTACATTTGAGAGGCAAATATTGTAGTCTTTACTCCACTACATTTCTATCCATAACCGTGAGTACCCGTTACTTCTTCTAAAAAAAAAATTGTAAAAAAAGGAAAAAAGAAAAATCTCGAAAACCCTCAATTTGTTGTTTCCCTCTCCAAACGTGATTGGATTGTGCAGGCGCCACTGATTGGGACAGCCTATCAGCAATCACCTTCAGCTTTCCGCCAAAGTCAACTCCATGGTCAGATTTAGATAAGAGACGAAACCATGGACGAAACAATGGATGCAGACGCAGCAGGTCCATCCCGGGAATGTGCCAACCCGTGGCCCCACCTCGCCAGACTATTTCAATTTTCTGAACAAGTTAATGATAGTTTTCACTTCAAGTGTTTGCTGTGTTTACCAATGTAAGCACTGTGGCAGTAGTAATGCAATATTTAGAAAATATACTCTTGTACTCTTGATACTCAAGTACTTTTAAAAACAAGTACTTCAGTACTTTTACTTAAGTAGACATCTGACTGTAGTACTTTTACTTGTACTTGAGTAAAATTTACCAAGGGGTATCTGTACTTTTACTCAAGTAATGAAGCTGTGTACTCTGTCCGCCTCTGGTAGTTATACGCCATTTAAAATCAAGTACACAAAAATTGATTGTCAATTATTGTCAATGGTTAAATTCAGAAATAAAATAGGTTGTGAACGGCACTTTATTTCATTTTCATAGTCATACACTGAGTTTTGTATATCCACGCACCTGTGAGCCTCAGCCATTTCGTGCTCCTGTTGACAGAGTTTAGTCTTAAGAGTGGCAATCTCTTGCTGAAACAATCTCATTTTCTCTGGCTGGATGCCCTGAACGCTCATTTGAGCCGCACGGAGCTTGTCCACCTCTGCTTTCAGCTCTGGACACACAGGTTATGTCATACACATTCAAATTATCCATGCAAAGAAAACAAAATGACACTTTAATTCCTGTAGCTGTACAGAACACAAATCACTGAGGCGTCAAATTATTGAGTTTGCTGCTCTCTAGAGGAGAGCTGTGCTGGTGCGTTTATCACAACACACACTTCTTGATGGTTATGACAGCTGATGGAGCAGCATAAACGCACACAGACAGGTGACTGACCTCGGATCAGTTTGGCGTTGGTGTCCTCGTTGACTTTGGCTATGTTAATGATCATGCGGGCCTGCTGGGCGTAACGCAGCGTGCTCAGGCTCTCCTCCATGTTAGTGGCCGCAGGGCTCAGGGTGGCGATCATGGCCGTCTTGGAGTTCCCGCCGAGGCTTTCCTTGAGTAACCTGAACACAAGAGGGAGCTGAAGCACTTCTGCTGCTTATACATCTCGCACGTTATGCCATATTTTACATTCATTGGAAACTAAGCCCCATGTTTAAATTTGATAAGTCGCTGGTCTTATATTCATCAGCGCCCATTTGTTTTCATAATCTTCCATCAAAAAAATGTGAATTTATTTTCCAATTTAAAAATTAGATTTTTTTTTTTTTTTTTTAATTGTCATTTTCTGCACTTCTGAAATTATTTTCCACTTTTGCTGAGTAAACAGAAACCAGACTGGTCTGGTATGATTATATATATATATATATATATATATATATATATATATATATATATATATATATATATATATATATATATATATATAATAAAAAATATATATATATTATTACATTTATGAAATTATAATATACATTTATAATTAATATTAACATTATTATTATTATTATTATTATATAAATGATATTGTAATTAAATAACATGAATAGAATTCTATTTTATCACTATTATTATTATTATTATTATTATTATTATTATACACTTCTTGTATATATTATATATATTATTTAGGTCTGATAAAGAGAGGGAAATATTATAATAATAATAATAATAATAATAATAATAATAATAAATAATTTTAAAAAGAAAAAATACCCTGACATCATGGCAGATAAAATGCATTATATCGCAGAGGCTGCGAATGCTGTTTTGTGTTGTTGTTATTTTTGTCGAACTAACAAAACTGCAGTGAAATATTATAGAATTCAAAACTAACTGGAAAGCAAAAGTTTCTCACCATGTGAGCACTGACTCTCTGTATGGGATGAAGACTTTCTTTCTGCTCTGAGCCTGTTCTGAGAGCGATGAGATCACCTTTCCCAGCGTGAGCAGAGACTTGTTGATACTTGCTCCCTCCTGGGAAAAATAAAGAAATCCACTTTACAAATATGTCAGAAAATGTCATAATCCAATCATTGTCAGAGCAAATATATATGCCCCTATTTAACATTTGAATGCATTATGGGTAATCATGACACAGAATAAACAGAGCTATTGGATGCTGGATTACCCTGAGCCGGTCTCCACTGGTCTGGGCTGAATTACAGCGCTCACTTCCTGCCAAATCCACCAGGTTTATTCGGCTGGTGATGTAGTGATCGTGCTCCTCTTCCTCCACAAACTCAGTCTGTGCGCATACAAACAACATCATATGAATATAACCAGATTGGTTATTAGTTGGTTGAAGTAAAAGTAGCATCTCACTTCAATAGGGCAAATGTAACCAAATAAATCTAAAGGTCTTACTTTAGTTTGCGTCATGACCAGAGTGAAAACAGAGTGCGATCTGGAGCTTTTATCGTTCATGCCGGTGGCGGCCGTGGCTCTCTGTTTGTTACCGAGTTCAAGCCAAGTCTGTGAAGATGACGGAGGGAAAAATTAAAAGAAAAATTAAGAGTTAAACACATAAAAAAACAGGCTTCAATGTATAAAGTTAACAGACATGCAAATTACAAAATTACCTGAATATCAGCATAGGACGTGACTACATTCCTGAAAGAAAGCAGAGAGATTAGTGACAGTGGCACAAAACAAATCAAAAACAACCGAATCCCAACCAAAACAATAACTAAACAAAACAATTCTAAAACAAAACTACAACAAAAGAAAAGAACAAAACAAAACAAATCCAAACCAAAACAATAGCTCAACAAAACTACAATACGGGGGAAAAAAACTAAATAAACTACAACACAACAAAAGAACAAAATAAACCAGAACCAAATCAATGCAACAAATAACAAAACAAAAACATGTAAACTAAACAAACCACAACACAAAATAAAACAAAAACCAAGCAAAACCACAACACAACAAAATAAAACAAAATCAACCAAAATAAAATAAAATAAAATAACAAAACCTACCAAATCCAAACAATACAACAAAATAGCAGAACACAACAAAATAACAAAACAAAAATAAACCAACAAAATAACAAAACAAAAACAACCAAAACAAAGCAAAACTACAACACAACAAAATAGCCTAAAACAAAATCAACCAAAACTACAACACAACAAAATAAAACAAAATCAACCAAAATAAAATAAAATAACAAAACCTACCAAATCCAAACAATACAACAAAATAGCAGAACACAACAAAATAACAAAACAAAAATAAACCAACAAAATAACAAAACAAAAACAAAGCAAAACTACAACACAACAAAATAGCCTAAAACAAAATCAACCAAAACTACAACACAACAAAATAAAACAAAATCAACCAAAATAAAATAAAATAACAAAACCTACCAAATCCAAACAATACAACAAAATAGCAGAACACAACAAAATAACAAAACAAAAATAAACCAACAAAATAACAAAACAAAAACAACCAAAACAAAGCAAAACTACAACACAACAAAATAGCCTAAAACAAAATCAACCAAAACTACAACACAACAAAATAAAACAAAATCAACCAAAATAAAATAAAATAACAAAACCTACCAAATCCAAACAATAACACAACAAAATAACAGAACAACAAAACAAAATAACAGAACAAAACAACAATAAACCAAAATAATAACACAACATAATAACAAAACAAAAACAACCAAAACCAAGCAAAACTACAACACAACAAAATTACGAAACCAACTGAATCCAAACCAATACACACTAATCCAGACCAAAACAAAAACCCCATGAGCATAGCAACCGTGGCGTTTGGATTAAATGTTTGCTTACGTGGATAGGTCTGCAACATAAGGCCCGTAAACAGGATGTTCTCTGACACGCAACTGGAAAATACATGAAAATAATGGAATTGCTGATCAATTAGGAAAACAAAATGACATTTGTAGCATTTGATGTGTATTATTGAGTAGTTGTACTTACAGGCATTTTCTTCTGGTTTTGTCCATCCTTTACCACCAGCAAATCATGGATTTTCTCATTGTACACCTCAAAATAGCTCATCTCCAGATGGCAAGAGATCTTTAATATAAGTCAACTCGCATTTAGAAAGTTAAACACTCTATTTTTAATGTATAATTCATCAGTAAATTCTAAATAAATAATCATTCTATGGGACAGTAACCTCTTTAGTTTCAGTTCTGGACAATCTTGAGAAAAGTTCCTCGCAGAATCTGGGAATAACTCCAGCCTCTTCACCAAAACCCATCATACTGGAAAACATGCAGAATCACACTTATATATTATTGATGTAAATAGTAAGCTGTTTTTCCTAAAAGTAGTTTTAAATTTTTTATTTAAAAAGCAGTGTCAAAGAGAAACATCACTTACGTGTAGGACTTCCCAGACCCTGTTTGGCCGTAGGCAAAAAGACACGTGTTAAATCCCTCAAATGCTCTTTCAAGCAAGGGCCGAGCCAGTTTTTCATAAACCAACTGCTGACTTGCAAAACTTGCATCCGATTCATTGATCGAGCAAAAAGAGAAGTCAAAGCTAAATGTGTAGTTTTGTTTAGTATCTGGATGTTGCACTAAAGTTTCTTGGTTGTCCATGAAGATCACCTGACGGGCTTTCTCATTCTTCTCCCTGCGGACACAAAAAATGGTGTAAATTTAAGGACAAATAAGTGACATTGTCCACTTAAATAATATATAATAATATAAAATACATAATAAAATATATCATACAATCTTATATATATATTGTTGCAATAATTAACATCATTATATTAAAATGTTCAGGTCAAACTAAATACTAAAACTATTTAGAATTTCTTGCAATAGCTATATATATATATATATATATATATATATATATATATAATTAATTAGTTTCCCAAATATTATTTCCCCATATCAATATCAATTTATTATATTATTTTATAATAAATTGAATAAGATTGAATGGTTGAGGTTGACGAATCCTATCAAAATGACAAATGTGTAAAAATCATGAAGGAGCAATGTGATCACATATGCTTGTCTTTCCAATTTGTTTTAGCATGGGTTCAAATAATATAAATTCCAGGGTGCCACAATTTTATGAAATGTCATATTTAAAAAAAAAGGGTCAAATCATGCTGTAATAGGGTTGCATTAAAATCAGATTTTTCTGATTCTATGACTTTATGACTTTATTCAAAACATGCCAAAATCAACTTTATGTTTTTTAAATAACAAATTAAATATAAAAACCATCCGTCTCAAAACAACATACCGCCAAAATAACATTTTAAAAACACACCATTTCTTACCTCGAACTGAAAGGTCTTACTCGAACTGCCACAGTGACCGTGCTGTTCTCCATCTTCAGTTCTTGAGGTTGTCGAGCACTTGTTCTGCTCACAGCTTCAAGAGGAACATTTCCTTCAGCAGCAGTGGCTCTAGAAACTCTTGTTCCTCCATGAGCTGTGGAGCTCATTAGTGTTGTGGGTCTCCTCACCTGTGCTGAATGTGATGCTGGAGTCATGTGCCTATTTAAACCACCAATCAGAACCTTCTCATTGGTTCCTCCACTGGTTTCAGTGCTCATCTGTGGTGGCTTCTGTCTTCCAGCAGTTGTGCTCTTTGAAGATGTGGGTCTAGATGCATCTTTACCAGCTAACCTCTCAAAGACGTCTCTCTTGACACTTAATTTCTCAAACTGGGTTCTTCTTGTAGGTGTCGAAACGGTTTTAACCTCATCATGGGTGGCGCTGACCTTCTCAGAACTTGTTTTCTGAGCACGCCATGAAGTTGTCCCGGGTGTTTTAATGGTTTCATGGGAGTTTTTTGCTGGAGATGGTGCTGGATTGGGTTCGGTCAGGACTTTGGTTCTGTTCATGGACCCTGTTCTAGTCCTGCGCTGAAGGGTCAGGCGTTTCTCTTCTCTTTGGTTCTCTTGTGTGGTCTCTTCATGGTGGTTTACATGGGGTTTGCTGGGTTTTCTCTGAAGAGTGAGTCTGGCACTAGAAGATGGTGTTTTAAATGTGTTTTCTCCACATTTTGTGAGTGCTGAGATCACATAAGTCCTGTTCACTTCTTTTGTTTTATTAAAAGATGATGTGTTCTCTCCTTCTTTTGATCCATCCATCATTTCACGGGTCCAAACGCAACACTTCTGACTAAAATTGTTTTAAGATTGTCCCACATATAACTTCAGTCCACAAATGTCTCCATTGTTTTATAATAACGAGTGCACGGAGGTGAACAACATGTCATATGACTTAAAAATACATATTTACGTAAACAAATAGCCTAACTAAAACTGACCTGCGAGTGTTGATATCCTGTCATTAAACAGTCGTTTTGTAAATTAAAAGTTACTTTGTTTACGGATTAAAACTCGTCCTTTCTTCTCGTTTACTTCCGTTTTGATGTTGAGAAAGTAACCGAATGTACTCCGCCTCGAAACGTCAATAAAAACAACAGCTCACTGTCTCTAAGCTCCGCCATACTGCCGCTACAATTCAAAAACAGTAGGCGTGCTCTGATTGGTCAGCTCAAACTGACGCAACTGCACGCAGTAATACGCACCAGCCAACAGGTGGCAGTGTCTCTCAAAGCATGAGAACTGAGTGTTTTTACACGAAAATAAGGCCCGTTTGTATTAATATTAATACATTTCTCATTGTGATATTTTAGTCACAATTAAGCACATTTTTCCACCACGTAATGTGAAAAATGACTTAAATCGCCTAGTCAGTTAAGCGCCATATGGAATGAAAACGAACGTCTTTCAGTAGACAAAAACTAAATAAAACAGTTTTAAAAGTTGTGACTTGAGAAAAGTACATGATCTAGGACCTTTATAGTGCGTGCCAAACTGTAAGTCTATCCCTCACAGCTTCTTACGAAAATAAACCATGATTTTATTGTAGTAACCATGTTTTTTTGGGCGGATTGATTTGTATTAGCATTTGTATTACCACAGTTTTACACCATGGTCAAACTATGGTTAGTGTAGTAAAACCATGGTTGATTTGTGGTTTAACTACAATAACCATGCGTTTTTCATTCATTTTCGTAATCTGTGATGTGATTTTTTGTGCATGTTATGATACTGGATACAGTTAGAAGGGACACTTGATTCGTTCACTTGTAGCATTTATTGAAAACACAATTACAAAAGCAACAACAAAACCTTTAATAATAAATCCATTTGCTAGTTATTTCCTGGCAGATCTTTTGTCGTGCTTCCTGATGATGTCGATGAGGTTGCTCTTGGTTCCGATGACGTCCTCCTCTCCACGGTGACTCTTCTGTTTGGCTCTCCTCTGCTGTTCGAACAGATGGGGGGAGTTGAGAAGTTGTGGCGGCAGTAAGGAGCCGGTGGGCTTCACCCGGTTCACAATGTCCAGAAACAGCCGTTTGCTGTTGTTATTCATGAAGGTGATGGCGGTGCCTCTGTGTCCCAGTCTACCAGCTCGACCAATCTGAAAGGGCCACATATAGTGTATCATTAAAGACATGAACCTTAAAAAACAGTGTTTTTTATAAAACACTTCATACCTGATGAACATATTCATCCATGTTAGCTGGCATGTCAAAGTTCACTACCAGCTTAACATTGACCAAGTCAAGTCCTCTTCCGAGAATCCCAGTGCTGACCACCACTTCAAACTGGCCCTCGAGTAGACCCTAAAAAACACCAACAAATATATATTATATTATCATTATGGACATTTGTGGGCTGCTTTTAAAAAAGGATATTTTTTGCATTACCTTCACAATTTTGTTGCGTTCCCACTGCGTTTTGTCCGAGTGGATGGCGACCACGTTTAATTCCATGACCTTTTGCACAGCTTCACACAACAGATCGGCCCCAAGTTTGCAGTCTACGAACACAACTACCGGCGGCTGGTAGAGCTTCGTGTCCTGTGAACAGATAAGAAGACATCATTTAGATAATATTCTACTAAAACAAACCCAATAATATAATATAAATCAAAATGATAGATGTAATATAAATAAAAGAGTGTAAAAATGTCAATGGTAAATAAATAAAAAAGATAGCTTTCACTTTCTTTTTTATTTGATCTGTAAAAAAATTTTTTGTTGAATATATGGTAAAAAAAAGAAAGAAAAAGTTGTAATTCCAAACCTTATAATTAAGCCATTTCCTATTTTAATGGACAATTATTCAAAAATATTAAATATAAAATCACTTATGTAGTTTCATATTTTTGATGGACAATTATTCTAAAATGTTACATATAATATTAATATAAAATGTATTTGTCTATTTATTTATTTTCACATTTATGAATGTATTTTTATAAATTCTGATGGACAAGTATTCTAAAATGTTAAATATAAAATTGATAAAGAATTACATTTATGTATTTATTTGCCATTTATGAATTAATATTTATAAATTGCTATTTTATATTTCTGATAGACAATTCTAAAATATTAAATACAATATAAATGAAGAATTATTTGTTTATATAATTAATTTATTCATATTTCCTTTAATATTTATCATTTGTTATGTAATGTTTTTAATGGATGGGTTATTCTAAAATATTAAATAATATAAATAATGGATTTTATTTATTTCGTTTCATTTACGAATTCATATTATTTATCAAATGTGTCATTTCATATTTGAATGGACAATTATTCTAAAATATGAAAAATAATATTAATAAATAATTGTATTTATTCAAATATTTATGAATTCATATTTATAATTTATGTTATTTCATACTTTGATCGGAAATTATTCTAAAATATGAAATATAATATTTAATCCATAACTGTATTTGTTTATTCATTTATTTAATTTCATATTTATGAATTCATATTGATCATATTTCTAATGGACTATTCTTCTAAAATATTACATGTATTAATTTATATGTTTTTATTTTTT